>NC_133160.1:111012407-111315438 GCF_040802235.1 Manis javanica
TCTCAAGAGGCTGAGTCTGCAGGAAGAAGCAGACAAGGAAACAGTTGTTTTCAGTCTGGTCAAGAGCTATAACAAGGGCAAGCACAAAGCTGCGTGGCAGCACACACAAGGGCCCGATGGTTGGGGATGGGAGGGTCAAAGAGACTTCACAGAGTGCTGGTGTCCAGCCAGTGTCCTATTTCCCCTGCCATTCTCACGGAAGCTCCCTGAACAGCCTTCACTGGCTTCCTTTTCTCACTTCCCATTAATTTCTCAGAGTCCTCAAATTTTCATTAATTCCCCGGGGCCCACAGGTTGCAAATCCAATGGATCATATTAAATTCCTCACCCACTTACTCCTTTACCTGTGATCAACATTGTTGATACAAACCCCTAGTGGAGACTCTACTCTCCTGCTGCCATGGTACTGCTCACTTCTCTGACCATTTCTTACCTCTTACCTCTCTTAATCTTTGCAAGTTCCCTCTCTATAAATGTTCACCTTCCCAATAGCGACTGCATTCCCCAGATTCCACTGATCTTGTACTCTTCACAAAATCTCTTTGGATAAGCTCAATAATTCTAAAGACTTACACTATGGGCTATATGCTAACGATACATTATATTTGCAATCTTACCTTCTCTAAGCTTTATACTCATATATCCTGCTGCCTTTTTTGGCATATCCACCTGGCTTTCCATGGACACTTCGAAGTCAATGTTTCCCAAAGTGAAATCATCATTTTCCTTCCTGATGGGATGTTCTTCCTCATACCCTATATTCTCAATATCAGTTAGTGGCTCAGCTAACCAACTAGGCATCAAGTCAGCAATATGGGAGTCACCTCTCCTTCCCTTTCCCCTCCTAACTTCACCCAGTTCTGCTGATTTATCCACTGTGTGTTTCTGGAGCCTGCCCTTCCCTCTTCATCCCTGTACTACCACTGCTCTGCTTTAGGCCCTCATCCTCTCATCTGGACTATTTTCACAGCCTCTGAACTATTCCCCTTATTTCTAATAATATGCATTATCTTTGTAAAGCCAGAGTGATCTTCCTAAAGGAAAAGCTGGTCATTCTACCCATATGCTGGAAACCTGCATTAGTAGTCTATCATTTCAAAATTAAAATTCCCAGCTCCACAGTACAGCACACCAGGCTTTCCATGACCTTGATTTTACCAACTTTCTAGCTCCTCTGCTATCCATTCATTCAGTCAGTCCAAAAGTAGTTACTGAGGGCCTACCATGCATCACGCGCTATTGTAGGTGCTGAGGATATACAGTGAATAAAAGAGATAGTTGACAAAATTTTCAGTAAAATATATTGTATGTCAGACAATAGCATCAGGAAGAAAAATAAAGCATGGAAGAAAGATAGGAAATGTGTGTGACAGGGTGTGGAGATTTGTAATTTTAAATAGAATGGCATTTGGGCAAGACTTAAAGGAACTAAGAAATCAAGCCATACATACAAATCTGTATCTGGAAAAAAAACCCATTTCAATGGTAACAGCAGAGTGCAAAGGCCCTACTGGCAGAAGTGTGCCTGGCATATCCAAGGAAGAGCAAGCAGGCTTGGTGTCTGGAGCAGAGTGAGCAAGACAGAGAAAGCAGGTTAATTAGAAAGGTACAGTAGTACTTTGCAGGGCATTGTGAGGACTCTGAAGTGAGAAGCCACTGGAAGCCACTGGAAGGGCTTATGGAGAGGAGCAACATGATCTGACTTAAATTCTGATAGGATACCCCTAGGTGCTATATCAAGATTACAGTGAAAAAGGCAAGTACAGAAACAGTCAAAGAAGTTAGCGTGCACTGTGAGAACGCAGGCAGAAATGTAACTGGAGGGACCAGAGCAGAGCAGGGAGGCTGCAGCTGGAATGAACCATTTCACGAAGGAAGAGCTGGGGGATTGCTAATGTACTGCTTATGGGGTGTGGGAGAAAGCGGGGAGTCGAGGATGACGCTGTTTTCTGGCCCAAGCAACTAAAGATGGGAAGTTGCCATTTACTGAGATGAGAAACATTAGAAGAACAAATGACAGACAACATCATGTCTGGTATAGAACAAGGGTCAGGAACTTTTGCTGTAAAGGGCCAAATAGTAAATATTTTAGCCTTCGAGGGCCACCTAGGGTCTGCATCACAACTACAGAACTATACAACACTGCCACTATAGTGCAAAACAGGCATGGACAGGCATAAGCAAATGAATATGCCTGTGTTTCAATAAAATTTCATGTATGGATGTCCACACAATTTTTCACATCATGAAATAATGTTCTCTGTTTTCTTCAGCTATTTAAAAATGTGAAAACCACTCTTTGTTCTTAGGTCATACAAAAACAAGCAGCACGCCGGATTTAGTATGCTGACCCCTGGTATAGAACTCATTTAGTTTTCAGCAGTACAATCTACACCTTCTAACATGTAATCCTTACATGATACCACATTTATTCATGTGAAGTGGAGGAGGGCATATCTTCATGGCTCTTACACAACCCACTCAGATTCTGACATGAATTAATCAGCAAGCTAAATAGAGATCTTTTAGGACTACTTACTCCATAAAATAGAAAGTCCCTAACGTACAACAGAATATTATCAAATTTACCAATATTTGATGTACACCCAGCTTCTCAGAAATACACCCATGAAGAAATTGAGGAATATCCTGAAAGACATATAGAACCTTCACTCCAATGTTAGAAGCAAATAGAAACTTCTTAGTATTAGATGGCATAAAGACTCAGGATTAGTTATTACGGAAGAAGGAGAAAACTAGAAAAATAAACTATGCTTGTAAAATTGACAGAATGCTTTTTAAAGAAAATAATTGGTCTTCTCCAGGGAGTTTCAAATGCTCAAATTTGAATATTAAGCTTCTTTTATTTTCAATAGATTCACTTTAAAAAGAAAAGAGTCAGCATCTGAGAAAAAAAATTCTAACATAAGAGATGTGTAGTCAGAAAAAAATGGAAAATTTTTAACAAAGGGGAAAGGAGGAAATACTCGTCATATGCTTGGTCAACCACAAGGACATTTCTTCAATCAAAGCCTCTCTTATGTTCCCAAGGCAGCCAGTGCCAGCGCAATAATAAGTGGCAGAACAAATACTGCTTTTAGGAATTCATCTTCAAGAAGTCAACCCTAACTTTCAATGGCTTATAAATGTTGTGGTTAGTATCAGTAGCTTTGGCATCTGTCAGAGCTGGGGAAAATCTTTGGACAAAAGTTTATTAACTGCAGAATCATGGTTAAGCTGCTTAAAATGTCTAGGCCTCATTTTCCTCATCTGTATAAAGTGGTGATAAACGTACCTACCTCACATAATATTAAATGGGATAATACCTGAAAACCTTTAACTGAGTGTCTAGCCCAGAGTGACTTCTCAATAAACAGAAATTAACATGTTCTTAGATATGATATGTTAAAATTCTCTCCTGCATTTCATAAAGTTTCCAATTAGAGATTGGGATAAATGTTAAAAGCAGATGACTGAAAAGATGCAAAAACCCTATGCTTCACTCACTTTACCAATACATTCAGGATACAATTAAAATACCATACCTTTTCAAAGGCACACTGAGGGTTTCTGCAAACAGCAGGTTTGCAAATAACGATATTGCCATGGCAACGGCAGTTCTGGCATGAATCGGGCTTCCAAATTGTAGCATCCTGCAAAGAAGCATAAGATCTGGGTTAAAAACTGATCAGTCAAGGTATGAGCCCACCACAACAGCCTGTCAGCAACCCCACAGCCTGAGCAATTAAAAAGCACAGTAAAGCCCCAGCACACACATGCTTGCTGGGCACTGATTAAACCCCAAGAGGCAATAAAGGCACTATAATCCATTTCACCACAGTCATCCCACGTAGCCAAAAAGACAGGGGCATGCAGCACAGAGCTGTCAATACCCAGAGTAAGAACCATTGTTTGACCTAAAACCACAGGAGGAGAAGCTGCTCCTTGATTTGAAGTTTCTCTGTGCTGTTAACTGGCAGAAGCATCAGGGCATGTTTAAAAGGGAACAACACTTGGACGAGCACTAACCAGCATTCTAAAAGCAGCATTTGCCACCAAATACTAATAGTGCCTCAGACTTCACTTTCCAGCTCTTTGGTACCACGTACTCTAATACTCATCAGAAACAAGCCTGAGTAAGCAAGCAGTGCAGTATTTTTAGGGCAGATCAACGAACACATTGGCTATTCTAAGTCCAGATGGACACTGGGCATTTTGGGGTACAAATGAAACATACATATGGGTTATGTATAAGGATGTCACAAATTATTATGGATCATGAACATGAAGGTATTAAACAGACATAAGTTGATGGCACTACATTATGTTTCAGCTGTAAAGGAAAGTAATGGTCATAAACAGAAAAGTGAAACTGGGCTCAGGGCAGAAAGGTCTTAGAAATTTATTTCCTATTTCCCAAATGCCATCATAATGAATCCATATTGAATCCTATCGTGTTCATTTTGAAGTAACTTTGAGCTCAACCATGGCATCAATCCCACAGAGACCAGTTTCTGTCCTTTGAAAGGCTCCCCTGATGACTTCAGCTTGAAGCAATAAACATCCCATAGCCTGTAATGAAGTCCCTTTTCCCAAAGATTTCCTAACCCAAATCCCTATTTTATATGGGTTGAAAACAGCCATACTGTTTGGATGATTTTTAAACACTAGAACTCTTTTAAGAGTATTGTCCTAGCTATTCTCTGGTTTAAAACCACTCCTTGCCTCATTTTTCCTTCTGATGGGATTAACTGCAGACCCCATAACTTGGCATTCACCTCTCTCCCTTGTCTTGGAAAATCTCATAGTCCTGAGACTTCCTTCCCTCCACTCAAGTGGTCAAGCCATTGGACAACCCGAGACTCCCTTACCTGGTCCACATGTCACCCTCCTCCTGGGATTCCCACTCCTCCCTGACACAGTTTGGAAACCAACATGCTTCTTTCAAGCCTCAACCTCAAGGATGAAACATTTCCTAACCCATTACTTTGCACTCCACATCCCCAAGGGGTGTGGATCTTCACCACTTCTCTGTGATCCACTGTTTCCTGCACACCCTGTCCCCTTTAATTGTGCTCATTTACATACCTGTAGCCCTTACTACACCAGATTGTAAGCAGTCTGCAACCCCCTTCACGCAGGCACTGTCTTGGCTGGCACACTGTAGATCCTTCACAAACCAAGTGTTCATAGTTCATAGGTAGCTTAGTGAAGACTTTTTCCTTCTTTCTAACATACCCATCATTTTTTCCTCAGTCAACCAATTAAAGCACTACTGAAATACTCTGGGGGTGGGAGGTGAAGTTTCTAAGCCCCAGACAGAGAATTCAGAACACTTGCATTCAACTTGAACTGAAATGAGCTGAGAAATTAGTGGATGCTAGTAAAAGACACATTCACACAACAAGGCAAAACTTAATGTGACTGTTAATGTTATAAAGGCAGCTCAGCAAGGCTATGGTGCCCAGCTGTTTGGCCAAACATCAGCCTACGTGTTGCAGCGACAACAGTTTGGGGATGTAATTAACATTTATAATCAGTTGATTAAGTAAAGGAGATTGCCCTGCATTCTATAGATGAGCCTATTTAATCAGTTGCAAGCCTTTAGAGCAAAAACTGAGGCTTTCTGGAGAGGAAGGAATTCATCTCAAGACTGTAACATAGGTATTCTGCTTGAGTTTCCAGGCCTCTGGCCAGCCCTACAAGCTTCAAGATTTCAGACTCAGGACTGCTTCAACTCTTGCCTGAATTTCCATCCTGCAGGTCTGCCCTACAGATTTGGGACTTGTCAGCCCCTACAACTGCATGAGCCAATTCCTTAAAATAAATCTCTTTTTATATATCTATATAAGGACACACATATGTCTCCTACTGATTCTGCTTCTCTGGAAGACCATGTCTCACATACCAATGCTGATACAGATTTACATGGATTTGCACAACATTCCCATGCAATGAAGTTACCCTTTTGGTTAAGAAATGTTAAATGAATAATATCTTAGGGAATGGGCTTCAAACCCAAAGTAATTTAAGAAATATAAAATATATCTGAGGTGACTTTACATTCCCAGTGGCTAATCCACAAAAACCCGAGTCAACGCAAATCAGTACTAGAATCTGACTTGGAATTCCTCTGAATTTCTTTTCTTTTTTTATATCACGTCCCACTGAAATTGGAAAGAGTGTGCCAACTACATCATACTCTTAAGCCAAACAGCAATGACAAATAGATGAGTAAAAACAAATTTCATTTCCCAGCGTGATGTAATATATGCTTCCTGCTGATTTAAAAAAAAAAATGGTATCAGTCTCAGTATGCAGATTAAATAAAAATAACAACTTCATAAAGCCAGCAGCTACCATTTATTGATCATTAGCTTATGCTGACTTATGCCTGACTCTTGGAGCAGGAAGTACTATAGAAGGAGGCATTTGTGGTACTGAAAGAGGATGATCTAATTGCTTTCCTTACCTCTGCCATCATCTTAGAGGGCTGGACCCACAGAGAGGGAAATAACTGTGTGTCAGTGCCATACAAAGTACTGACATGCATGACAACGCTGTGGGAGCTGGCACTATTATTATTATGACTATTCCCATTCTCCAGATGAAGAAACAAGATACAAGTGACTGAGCAATTTTCTCAAGTTCATAAAGCTTTATGTGACCTAAATACTCAGGACTTGGAGCCAGCCTGCCAGGGCTTGAATCCTGGTTGTCACCATTACCAAGTTAAGGTGTCTGTGTCCTAGGATCCTCATCTGTAAAGTAGGGATGATAGACTTAACTTTCAGGGTTATTGAAAGGAACAAATGAGATAGTGTATTTAAAGAGATTTGAATAGTGTCTAGAACTTACAAGGGGCCTATTTAATGTAATTTGCTGTTTATCAAAATATTTTCTACACTGTCACAGGTATTTAGCAAATATCTTCTAAACATTTCCTTTCCTCAGAGTGAAAACAGTCCCGTAAACCTGACTTTCCCCTGTTCCCACTCCAGCCTACACAGGCGGAACAGACTGAAATAACTACTTAATTAGGATGCTGGTACTGGGAAGATTCAGGGTGTCAGAGTAGAAGGGAATGAATCCACAAATTACATTTACAATACCATTTAATAATTGGAGAAGCCTCTGTCTCGCTGAGCTGACGTAACTAGGCATCCACGTCTTCCTTTCGCTCAGACATGGATGGCCACGCTAGCCCCATGTTCTCTCTCAGCTCAGTCTGGCCCTAAGTGCCAGTCTTTCCTTACTCTCTTCAGAAGTGGCATTCTTACACCAGGTATCAATTCCATCTCTACACCTCAAATATTGTCTCAGTGACTTCAGACTCCAAGACAATCCACTGCAGTTGTTAGCAGTTCTCAATCACTGAACTGGTCTTACTGAACTCTAAATAGGATCCTCTAAAATCATGAAGCTCATTTTTCACTTTCATTCAGAGAAACACAATTTTTCTTTATGTTGATTCAAAGACACATTTATCTGGGTCCAGAAAGCCTTCCTGAATTTGTCTATCTGTCTTCCCACCAGACTAGGACTCTTCAGGGATGGCAATCTCCTTTTATTCCCTTTCATCTAGCGTAGTTTCTGAGTGTGGGCTGAATTAATGAATAAACAACCCTGAGTACTTACTTCCTAACCCTCATGAAAATGTCAATCCATATGAATTGAAATACCACAGTAAGGAAGCAAGATCTTGACAAAACAATGTTTAAGTAATGTTACTACAAAATCCTCTTAATGTTCAAGGTTATTACTTCACTGCAATCAAATTATGTATGAAGAAAAATTTTCTTCACCTAGGCATTGGAGTTGTCAAAAAACTTCCTTATACTAATGTTCTCATAGAATAAATAATTTATGATTAATTTTAAATAAAATGAGTCCTTTACCAAGGCCTGGATAGATGACCATATATATATTTTTTTATTTTAGTATCATTAATCTATAATTACATAAGAAACATTATGTTTATTAGACTCCCCCCATCACCAAGTCCGTCCCACAAAACCCATTACACTCACTGTCCATCAGCGTAGTAAGATTCTGTAGAATCACTACTTGTCTTCTCTGTGTTGCACAGTCCTCCCCGTGCCGACCGCCCACATTACACATGATAATCGTAATGCCCCCTAACTTTTTCCCCCACCTTATACCTCCCTTCCCAGCCATCCTCCCGAGTCCCTTTCTGTTTGGTAACTATTAGTCCATTCTTGGGTTCTGTGTTTCTGCTGTTCTTTTGTTACGTCAGTTTTTTCTTTGTTCTTATACTCCTCATATGAGTGAAATCATTTGGTACTTGTCTTTCTCCACCTGGCTTATTTCACTGGGCATAATACCCTCTAGCTCCATCCATGTTGTTGCAAATGGTAGGATTTGTTTTCTTCTTATGGCTGAACAATATTTCATTGTGCATATGTACTACATCTTCTTTATCCATTCATCTACTGATGGACACTTAGGTTGCTTCCATTTCTTGGCTATTGTAAATAGTGCTGTGATAAACATAGGGGTTCATCTGTCTTTTTCAAACTTGGCTGCTGCATTCTTAGGGTAAATTCCTAGAAGTGGAATTCCTGGGTCAAATGGTATATCTATTTTTAGCTTTTTGAGGAACCTCCATACTGCTTTCCACAATGGTTGAACTAATTTACATTCCCACCAGCAGTGTAGGAGGGTTCCCCTATCTCCACAACCTCGCCAACATTTGTTGTTGTTTGTCTTTTGGATGGTGGCGATCCTTACTGGTGTGAGGTGATATCTCATTGTGGTTTTAATTTGCTTTTCTCTGATGATTAGCAGTGTGGAGCATCTTTTCATGTGTCTGTTTGCCATCTGAATTTCTTCTTTGGAGAACTGTTTGTTCTGCTCCTCTGCCCATTTTTTTATTGGATTATTTGCTTTTTCTTTGTTGAGGTGCATGAGCTCTTTATGTATTTTGGATGTCAACCCTTTATCAGATCTGTCATTTATGAATATATTCTCCATACCGTAGGCTGCCTTTTTGTTCTATTGGTGGTGTCCTTCACTGTACAGAAGCTTTTCAGCTTGATGTAGTCCCACTTGTTCATTTTAGCTTTTGTTTCCCTTGCCTGGGTGATATGTTCATGAGAAAGTCACTCATGTTTATGTCCAAGAGATTTTTGCCTATGTTTTTTCCTAAGAGTATTATGGTTTCATGACTTACATTCAGGTCTTTGATCCATTTTGAATTTGCTTTTGTATATGGGGTTAGACAATGATACAATTTCATTCTCTTACAAGTAGCTGTCCAGTTTTGCCAACACCACCTGTTGAAGAGGCTGTCATTTTCCCATTGTATGTCCATGGCTCCTTTATCATGTATTAATTGACCATATATGTTTGGGTTAATGTCTGGAGACTCTACTCTGTTCCACTGGTCTGTGGATCTGTTATTGTGCTGGTACAAAATTGTCTTGATTACTGTGGCTTTGTAGTAGAGCTTGAAGTTGGGGAGTGAGATGTAGAGCTTGAAGTCGGGGAGTGAGATCCCCCACCGCCACTTTATTCTTCCTTCTCAGGATTGCTTTGGCTGTTCGGGGTCTTTTGTGGTTCCACATGAATTTGAGAACCATTTGTTCCAGTTTGTTGAAGAATGCTGTTGGTATTTTGATAGGCATTGCATTGAATCTGTAGATTGCTTTAGGCAGGATGGTCATTTTGACAATATTAATTCTTCCTAGCCAAGAGCATGGGATGAGTTTCCATTTGTTAGGGTCCTCTTTAATTTCTTTTAAGAGTGTCTTATAGTTTTCAGGGTATAGGTCTTTCACTTACATGGTTAGGTTTATTCCTAGGTGTTTTATTCTTTTTGATGCGAATGGAATTGTTTTCCTGATTTCTCTTTCTGTTAGTTCATTGTTAGTGCATAGAAAAGACACATATTTCTGTATATTAATTTTGCATCTTGCAACATTGCTGAATTCCAATATTAGTTCTTGCAGTTTGGGAGTGGAGTCTTTAGGATTTTTTATGTACAATATCATGTCATATACAAATAGTGACAGTTTGACTTCTTCTTTACCAATCTGGATTCCTTGTATTTCTTTCCTTTGCCTGATTGCCATGGCTAGGACCTCCAGTACTATGTTGAATAACAGTGGGGAGAGTGGGCATCCCTGTCTTCTTCCTGATCTTATAGGAAAAGCTTTCAGCTTCTTGCAGTTCAGTATGATGTTGGCTGTGGGTTTATCATACATGGCCTTTATTATATTGAGGTAGTTGCCCTCTATACCCATTTTGTTGAGAGTTTTCTCATGAAAGGATGTTGAATTTTGTCAAATGCTTTTCAACATCTATGGAGATGATCATGTGGTTTTTGTCCTTCTTGTTGTTGATGTGGTGGATGATGTTGATGGATTTTCGAATGTTGTACCATCCTTGCATCCCTGGGATGAATCCCACTCGGTCATGGTGTATGATCCTCTTGATGTATTTTTAAATTCGGTTTGTTAATATTTTGTTGGGTATTTTTGCATCTATGTTCATCAGGTATATTGGTCCGTAATTTTGTTTTTTCATGGGATCTTTGCCGGTTTTGGTATTAGAGTGATGCTGACTTCATAGAATGACTTTGGAAGTATTCCCTCCTCTTCAATTTTTTGGAAAACGTTAAGGAGAATGGATATTATGTCTTCACTATTTCTGATAAAATTTCCGGTAAATCAATCTGGCCCGGGGGTTTTGCTCTTGGGTAGTTTTTTGATTGCCAATTCAATTTCATTGCTGGTAATTGATCTGTTTAGATTTTCTGTTTCTTCCATGGTCAGTCTTGGAAGGTTGTATTTTTCTAGAAAGTTGTCCAATTCTTCTAGGTATTCCAGCTTGCTGGCATATAGATTCTCACAGTAGTTTCTAATGATTCTTTGTATTTCTGTGGGGTCTGTCATGATTTTTCCTTTCTCATTTCTGATTCTGTTGATGTGTGTAGATTCTCTTTTTCTCTTAATAAGTCTGGCTAGGGGTTTATAAATTTTTTTTTATTTTCTCAAAGAACCAGCTCTTGCTTTCATTGGTTTTTTCTATTGTTTTATTATTCTCAATTTTATTTATTTCTTCTCTTATCTTTATTATGTCCCTCCTTCTGCTGACTTTGGGCCTCATTTGTTCTTCTTTTTCCAATTTCAATAACTGTGACTTTAGACTATTCATTTGGGTTTGTTCTTCCTTCTTTAAATAGTACTGGATTGCTATATACTTTCCTATTAAAACTGCTTTTAATTAAAACTACTGTCCCACAGAAGTTGGGGCCTTGTACTGTTGTTGTCATTTGTCTCCATATATTGCTTGGTCTCTATTTTAATTTGGTCATTGATCCATTGATTATTTAGGAGCATGTTGTTAAGCCTCAATGTGTTTGTGGAACTTTTTGCTTTCTTTGTATAATTTATTTCTAGTTTTATACCTTTGTGGTGTGAGAAGTTGGTTGGTAGAATTTCAATCTTTTTGAATTTACTGAGCCTCTTTTTGTGACCTAGTATGTGGTCTATTCTGGAGAATGTTCCATGTGCACTTGAGAAGAATGTGTATCCTGCTGCTTTTGGGTGTAAAGTTCTGTAGATGTCTATTAGGTGCATCTGTTATAGTGCATTGTTCAGTGCTTCTGTGTCCTTACTTATTTTCTGTCTGGTGTATCTGTCCTTTGGAGTGAATGGTGTGTTGAAGTCTTCTTGAATGTTTCCTCCTTTACTTCTGTTGTTATTTCTTTCACATATGTTCGTTTTCCTATATTGGGTGCATATGTATTTATAATGGTTATATCCTCTTGTTGAACTGACACCTTTATCATTATGTAATGTCCTTCTTTATCTCGTTACTTTGTTTTGAAGTCTATTTTGTCTGATACAAGTACTGCAACACCTGCTTTTTTCTCCCTATTGTTTGCATGAAGTATCTTTTTCCATCCCTTGACTTTTAGTCTGTGCATGTCTTTGCATTTGAGGTGAGTCTCTTGTAAGTGGCATATAGATGGGTCTTGCTTTTTTATCCATTCTGTTACTCTATGTCTTTTGATTGGGGCGTTCAGTCCATTTACATTTAGGGTGATTATTGAAAGATATGTACTTATTGCCATTGCAGGCTTTAGAGTCGTTGTTACCAAAGGTTCATGGGTAGCTTCTTTATTATCTAATCATCTAACTTAACTCACATATTAAGCTATTATAAACACAAACAGATGATTCTCTATTTCTCTCCCTTCTTATTCTTTCTTCTCCATTCTTTATATGTTAGGTGTTTTATTCTGTGCTCTTTTGTGTTTCCTTTGACTGCTTTTGTGAGTAGTTGATTATATTTTTTTGCCTTTAGTTAGTATTTGGTTAGTTTGCTTTCTTTGCTGTGATTTTATTTTCTCTGGTGAAATCTATTTTGCCTTAGGAGTGCTTCCATCTAGAGCAGTCCCTTTAAAATATCCTGTAGAGGTGGTTTGTGTGAGGCAAATTCCCTCAACTTTTGCTTGTCTGAGAACTGTTTAATCCCTCCTTCATATTTAAATGACAATCATGCTGGATACAGTATTCTTCGTTCAAGGCCATTCTGTTTCATTGCATTAAATATATCATGCCATTCTCTTCTGGCCTGTAAGGTTTCTTTTGAGAAGTCTGATGATAGCCTGATGGGTTTTCCTTTGTAGGTGACCTTTTTTCTCTCTCTGGCTACCTTTAATACTCTGTCCTTGCCCTTGATCTCTGCCATTTTAATGTGTCTTGGTATTGTCCTCCTTGGGTCCCTTGTGCTGGGAGTTCTGTGGGCTTCCATGGTCTTAGAGACTATTTCCTTCCCCAGTTTGGGGAAGTTTTTAACAATTATTTCTCCAAATACACTTTCTATCCCTTTTTCTCTTCTTCTTCTGGTACCCCTGTAATGCAAATACTGTTCCTTTTGGATTGGTCACACAGTTCTCTTAATATTCTTTCATTCCTGGAGATTCTTTTATCTCTGTCTTCCTCAGCTTCTCTGTATTCCTGTTCTCTGATTTCTATTCCATTAACGGCCTCTTGCACCTCATCCAGTCTGCTCTTAAGTCCTTCCAGAGATTGTTTTATTTCTGTATTCTCCCTCCTAACTTGATCCTTGAGTTCTTGCATATTTCTCTGAAGGTCCATCAGCATGGTTATGACCTTTATTTTGAAATCTTTTTCAGGAATATTGGTTAAATCTATCTCCCTCAGCTCCCTCTCAGGGGTTGTCTGTGTGATTCTCGTCTGGATCAAATTCTTCTGCTTTCTCATGGCGATAGAGGTAGTCGTGGGCAGTTGGTGCATGTGTGAGAGCTTGGAGAACAAAGTCCCTTCCTGCTTGCTGGTTGCCTTGCAGGTCCTCAGAGTAGCTTCCAATTTTATTTCCTGAGCCACCGTGGGCAGGGCAGCCATCAGAGCAGCCCAGAGCCCTGCAGGGAGTGGCAGGTGCGCCATGTGTGCTCTCCTGTGAGAACGGTGATCCTTGGAGCCCTGTCCCAGCTTCCTCTGTCTGTGCATGCCGACGAGGCCTCTGAGTCTGGCCCAGGCAGCTGCGGAGAAGGCTATGGGTGGTTACTGTGGGCATGGCTGCTCTCAGTCTGCTCCCCTGCTATGGTGGGGCTGCACCTGAGGAGGAATGGACGGGAGGCTGTTTATCACTGTGAGGGGCTTCAGAGCTGCGCTGCCTCCCAGGGGGCTGGAGCACCTGAATTTCCCCGGAATTCCCAGCTGCTAGGCTGAGTGTGCCGGGATGATTCTGTTCAGCTGTGAGGGCCCTGCCATTTAACACTTTCAAAAAGCACTCGCTTTTCTTTTGTCCCAGGGGCACCAGCTACAGCGATCACCTCACAGGTTTTACTGTTCCATTTCCCTAATATCCAGCACACCATGCACCATGTGTCTGTGCTCAAGGTGTGGATGACTAGGGCTGGGTATTCAGCAGTCCTGGGCTTCCATTCCCTCCGGGCTCCGACTCCTTTCCTCCCACTGGGGTGCTTGGTGGGGGGAGGAGGCGCTCGGGTCCCACTGGAACACAGCTTGTATCTTACCCGCTTCGTGAGGTGCTAACTTCTCACAGATGTAGATATAGCCTGGCTGTTGTACAGTATCTTCTAGTCTCTCTATTAGGAATAGTTGTATTTGTTGTATTTTCAAATATATATATGGTTTTGGGAGGATATTTCTACTGCCCTACTCACACCACCATCTTGGCTCCACTGATGACCATATATTTTTCAGGTCTAAAATTTTATGAATCAATTTCTATGATCCTATAAAATTTCTTTATGAAGGCAAAGGATATTAGAGTTCCCCAATAGCTAAAACTTTGGATAAAGTCATGAAGTTCAATGAAATAACATTGTAAAGTAAGTTTTACAGATTTTCTATGTTACTATTGCAATTCTGTTGCTTTATAATGCTCTATTCTGATCTAACAGTCTGCAAATGAAATAGTCTTAAAATAGTTTTTCACTAGAATATAGTTTAAAAGATTAGATTCTGAAAAACCCAAAAAGCAATCAAAATATGAGCTGTTTAAGTAGCTCTTAATATTTTTAATATATGTGAGTAAAATGTACTTGGAGATAAGATAGTGCCTTCATCACCAAATATCTCATAGCAGTAGCAAGGTTCTTCACGGAAAAAAAAAACAACTTAGCACAATTGGTTAAGTATTTATTGAACATTTATTTAGTGCTAAAAATAAATCATGTATACATCCCTCATCACTACTCAAATTTTGGGGTGGGGGAAATAATATATAGTATTCTATAAGAGCAGCTTATCAAATGTTAACATAAACTTTCCTTTCATCTGAGTGGTATAACAACCTCATTTTAATTATTAATTCATTTCATTTTAAATTCCCTTAGTTTCTTAGACCAAAGATGAGAAAGAAGAAATAAAGTTCCCTCAAAGCTGTGCTTTCAGGTTATAAAATAATATGTAAAACATAGTGCATTTTATAATAAAAATACATTTATGTGCATGGAAAGAAAGTATTAAATTAGTAAGCCAGTGAGCAGAGGCTGGTCATTCCTGGTATAGATTCTAGGTGATTTCTTTATCCTTATCTGTATTTTGTATTTTTTCCATAACAAAAATATCTAACTTAGATGCTTTTTTTAGCATATTTAATTTTTTCTAGAAAAGCTTGACCAGTATAATGGACATGTGTACTTTCCATCTATTCAAAGAAACATATCTCTTTAAATGAAGCATTTTTACAAAAATCTCAGATTCTCAAAGCCATTTCTAGGTAACTCAGCACTGAGATACAGAGATGATGAGAACCTCCCAGGTGGGAAGAGGTAGGCCAAGACCCCTGGCTTCCCTTGGTGGGGATGGGCTGTGGGCAGTTTGGGCTCTCAGGTCCCTACATACTTGTATCCTGGAAGATGGCAGAATGGTCTCCCTCTTCTGAGTTTATTTTCCTAGTTCTGGTGGATCTTATGGCACTAGGAATTACTGATTCTTCTCTTCTTATGTTGGGCCCTTGAGAGACCCAAAGCTTCCCTGAGTCATATGGGAGAACCTGCCTGGAAACTGGGTGGTGAGAGTACAAGTATGAGGCTGATGAATGAGTGATGCTGGGACCACCTTGGAGGATGTGGGACGCTATGAGTCTCTGTAAGCCCCCACAGGCAGCACAGCCTGGTTCTGAGAGCACACCAGGCTCAAGGTGGGGGTCAGAATGCAGCCATGGCTTCAACACAGGATTGTCATAACCTGATGGTCACACTTTTCTCCTGCTAAAAAGTTCTGGTGGCTGCTTATTTCTCTTTCCAACTTCATTTCCTATGCTTCCTTCCAAATTTTTTTTACCTGGCTCTAGATGCACTGGTCTTCTTGCTGTTACTCCATAGGAGCTACCAAGTACGTTCTCAGCTCAAGGACAAGGATGTGCCACTTCCTCCACTTGGAGTACTCATCCAAAAATATCCATGCAGTTCATTCTTTCACTTGATTCAAGGTCACTCAGACGCCACCTCCTCAGATAGCACTTTGCCATCTGTCTGTTCTTTTGCTCTGTTTTCTTCCTAGCACTCACCACCTGACCTATCATACAGCAGCTGATTTATGGCCTTTCTCTTGCCCACTTAGAATGGGAGCCCCAGAAGAGGAGGAATTTTGTTTGTTTACTACTATGTCCCTTATGCCTAGAACAGAACTCACACACAGTAGGCGCAATTTATGTGATCTTTTAAAATTGCATTTAAAATATAAGGTAGAAGAGGAGGAAGAGCCAAGATGGTGGCGTGAGTAGTTTAGCAGAAATCTCCTTCCAAAACATACATATTTTTGAAAATGCAACAAATACAATTATTCCTAAAAGACAGACCAGTAGATACAGTACAACAGCCAGGCTACATCTACATCTGTGAGAACTCAGCATCTCAAAAAGGGGGTAAGATACAAGCCATGTCCCAGCAGGACCCGAGCTCCCCCCACACCCCAGCTCCCCAGTGGGAAGAAAGGAGTCAGAGCAGGGAGAGAGTGAAAGCCCAGGACTGCTAAACAACCAGCTCCAGTAATCTGCACCAGGAGCACAGACACATGGTGCATGGTGTGCTGGATATTAGAGAAATGGAAAAGCAAAACCTGCTAATGGGTCCCTGCAACTGGCTTCCCTGGAGCAAAAGAAAAGTGAGTGCTTTTTGAAAGTCTTATAGGGACAGGGACCTCACAGCTGGATGAAATCATCTGGGAACACTCAGCCCAGCAGCTGGGAATCCCAGGAAACTCAAGGTGAGCTAAACCCCTCAAGGCAGCGAAGCTCTGAAGCCCCTCACAGTGATAAGCAGCCTGCCAGTCATTCCACTGGCTAGCACAGGCCCTGAAACACCAGCCGAGTAGTGGGAGAGTGGCAGTGCGTGCTGGCGGCAGCAGCACCAGAGGGGCACAGGAGAGGCCCGTGCATGATGGTGGTGGCAGTGACCGAGTGGCCCAGGAGCGGCCCATGTGTGCTGGTGGCGGCTGCAACAGAGGAACCTGGGAGCAGCCCGCATGAGCCGGTGGTGGCAGGGCAGCCCAGGAGCAGCCGCGCCCCCAGCAGCCACTCAGAATCTCCTCCTGTCACACAGCCACCCAGGCCAGAACCAAAAGCCGCTGTCAGAACACAGCTGCCTGGCAGGGGTGACCATCTCGCAGGAGAGCACACCCAGAGTGCCTGCCACTCCATGTAGGGCTCTGCGCAACCTTGATGGAGACCCTGCCCACAACAGCTTAGGGGATTAACCGGAGGCTCCTCCAGGAGTGTGGGTAACTGACACAGGCAGCCGAAAAGGGCAAGGTGACCAACAAGCAGGAAAGGACTTTGTTCTCCCAGCTGAGACACTCGCTACCTGCCTACAGCTACCTCCATCATCATGAAAAGGCAGAAGAATTTGGTCCAGTCCAGAATTACACAGACACCCCCTGAGAGAGGGCCTGGGGAGATAGACTAAACCAATCTCCACGAAAAAGAATTCAAAATAAAGGTCATAAACATGCTGATGGATCTGCAGAGAAATATGCAAGAGTTAAAGGATAAAATTGGGAGGGCAAATACAGAAGTAAAACAATCTCTGGAAGGACTTAAGAGCAGACTGGATGAGGTGCAGAGGCCATTAATGGAATAGAAATCAGAGAAAAGGAAAGCAGAGAAGCTGATGCAGAGAGAGATAAAAGGATTTCCAGGAATGAAAGAATATTAAGAGAACTGTGTGACCAATCCAAATGGAACATTATTCACATTATAGGGGTAACAGAAGAAGAAAAGAGAGAAAAAGGGATAGAAAGTACCTTTGAAGAAATAATTGCTGAAAACTTCCCCAAACTGGGGGAGGAAATGGTCTCTCAGACCATGGAGACCCACAGAACTCCCAACACAAGGGACCCAAGGAGGACAACACCAAGACATAAAGTAATTAAAGTGGCAAAGATCAAGGGCAAGGACAGAGTATTAAAAGCAACGAGAGAGAAAAAAAAGGTCACCTACAAAGGAAAACCCATCAGGCTATCATCAGACTTCTCTACAGAAATCTTACAAGCCAGAAGAAAGTAACATGATATATTTAATGCAATGAAAGAGAAGGGCCTTCAACAAAGAATACTGTACCCAGCATGATTATCATTTAACTATGAAGGAGGGATTAAACAATTCCCAGACAAGCAAAAGTTGAGGGAATTTGCCTCACACAAACCACCTCTACAGAGTATTTAAGAGGGATTGCTCTAGATGGAAGCACTCCTAAGGCAAAATAGATGTCACCAGAGAAAATAAAATCACAGCAAAGAAAGCAGACCAACCAAATACTAACTAAAGGCAAAAAATATAATCAACTACTCACAAAAGCAGTCAAAGGAAACACAAAAGAACACAGAATAGAACACCTAACATATAAAGAATGGAGGAGGAGGAATAAGAAGGGAGATAAATAAAGAATCATCAGACTGTGCTAATGATAGTTAATAAGTGAGTTAAGGTAGACAGATAGTAAAGAAGCTAACCTTGAACCTTTGGTAACAATGAATCTAAAGCCTGCAATGGCAGTTACATATCTTTCAATAATCACCCGAAATGTAAATGGACTGAATGCCCCAATCAAAAGACATAGAGTAACAGAATGGATAAAAAAGCAAGGCCCATCTATATGCTGCTTACAGGAGACTCACCTCAAACCCAAAGACATAGACAGACTATAAGTCAAGGGATGGAAAAAGTTATTTCATGCAAATAATAGGGAAAAAAAAGCAGGTGTTGCAGTCCTAGTATCAGACAAAATAGACTTCAAAACAAAGAAAGTAACAAGAGATAAAGATGGACATTACATAATGATAAAGGTGTCAAACCAACAAGAGGATATAACCATTATAAATATATATTGCACCCAATACAGGAGCACCAACATATGTGAAACAAATACTAACAGAATTAAAGGAGGAAATAGAATGCAATGCATTCATTCAAGGAGACTTCAACACACCATTCGCTCCAAAGGACAGATCCACCAGACAGAAAATAAGTAAGGACACAGAAGCACTGAACAACACACTAGAACAGATGGACTTAACAGATATCTACAGAACTCTACATCCAAAAACAGCAGGATATACATTCTTCTCAAGTGCACATGGAACATTCTCCAAAATAGACCACATAATAGGCCACAAAAAGAGCCTTGGTAAATTCAAAAAGATTGAAATTCTACCAAGCAACATATCAGACAACAAAGGCATAAAACTAGAAATAAATTGTACAAAGAAAACAAAAAGGCTCACAAACACATGGAGGCTTAACAACATGCTTCTAAATAATCAATGGATCAATGACCAAATTAAAACACAGATGAAGCAATACATGGAGACAAATGACACAGACAGCATAAAGCTTCAACTTCTGTGGGACACAGTGAAGGCAATTGTAAGGGGAAAGTATATAGCAATCCAAGCCTATCTAAAGAAGGAACAGCATTCCCAAATGAATAGTCTAAAGTCACAATTATTGAAACTGGAAAAAGAAGAACAAATGAGGCCCAAAGTCAGCAGAAGGAAGGACATAATAAAGATAAGAGAAGAAATAAATAAACTTGAGAACTATAAAACAGTAGAAAAAAATCAATGAAAGCAAGAGCTGGTTCTTTGAAAAAAATAAGCAAAATACATAAGCCCCTAGCCAGACTTATTAAGAGAAAAAGAGAATCCACGCACATCAACAGAATCAGAAATGAGAAAGGAAAAATCACTATGGACCCCACAGAAATACAAAGCATTGTTAGAGAATCCCATAAAAATCTACATGCTATGAAGCCGGAAAACCCAGAAGAAATGGACAACTTCCTAGAAAAATACAACCTTCCAAGACTGACCAAGGAAGAAACAGAAAATCTAAACAGACCAATTACCAGCAAAGAAATTGAATCGGTAATCAAAAAACTACCCAAGAACAAAATGCCATGCCCAGATGGATTCACTGCTGAATTTTACCAGACATAGAGTGAAGACATAATACCCATTCTCCTTAAAGTTTTCCAAAAAATAGAAGAGGAGGGAATACTTCCAAAGTCATTCTATGAAGGCAGCATCACTCTAATACCAAAACCAGGCAAAGACCCCACCAAAAAAGAAAATTACAGACTAATATCCCTGATGAACATAGATGCAAAAATACTCAACAAAATATTAGCAAACTGAGTTCAAAAATGCATCAAGAGGATCATACACCATGATGAAGTGGGATTCATCTCAGGGATGCAAGGATAGTACAACATTCGAAAATCCATCAACATCATCCATCACATCAACAAAAGGAAGGACAGAAACCACATGATCATTTCCACTGATGCTGAAAAAGCATTTGACAAAATTTAACATCCATTCATGATAAAAACTCACAACAAAATGGGTAAAGCGGGCAAGTACCTCAACATAACAAAGGCCATATATGATAAACCCACAGCCAACATCATACTTAACAGCAAGAAGTTGAAAGCTTTTCCTCTAAGATTGGGAACAAGACAGGGATGCCCACTCTCCTCACTGTAATTCAATATAGTACTGGAGGTCCTAGCCACAATAATCAGACAAAAACAAAGAAATACAAGGAATCCAGATTGGTAAAGAGGAAGTCAAGCTGTCACTATTTGAAGATGACATGATATTGTATATAAAAAACCCTAAAGAATCCATTCCAAAACTATTAGAATATCTGAATTCAGCAAAGTTGCAGGATACAGAATTAATACACAGAAATCTGTTGCTTTCCTATACACTAACAATGAATTAACAGAAAGAGAAATCACGAAAACAATTCCATTCACAATTGCATCAAAAAGAATAAAATACCTAGCAATAAACCTAACCAAGGAAGTGAAAGACCTATACCCTGAGAACTACATGACACTCCTAAAAGAAACTAAAGAGGACACTAACAAATGGAAACTCATCCCATGCTCTTGGCTAGGAAGAATTAATATTGTCAAAATAGCCAACCTGCCTAAAGTAATCTACAGATTCAATGCAATGCCTATCAAAATACCAACTACATTGTTCAACGAACTGGAACAAATCGTTTTAAAATTCATATGGAACCACAAAAGACCCCAAATAGCCAAAGCAATCCTGAGAAGGAAGAATAAAGCGGGGGCCATTTCTCTTCCTAACTTCAAGCTCTACTACAAAGCCACAGTTATCAAGACAATTTGGTACTGGCAAAAGAACAGAGCCATAGACCAGTGGAACAGAATAGAGGGTTCAGATATTAATCCAAACATATACGGTCAATTAATATATGATAAAGGACCCATGGACATGCAATGGGGAAATGACAGCTTCTTCAACAGCTGGTGTTGGCAAAACTGGACAGCTACATGTAAGAGAATGAAACTGGATCATTGTCTAACTCCATACACAAAAGTAAATTCAAAATGGATCAGAGACCTGAATGTAAGTCATGAAACCATAAAACTCTTGGAGGAAAACATAGGCAAAAATCTCTTGGACATAAACATGAGTGACCTATTCATGAACATATCTCTCCAGGCAAGGGAAACAAAAGCAAAAATGAACAAGTGGGACTATATCAAGCTGAAAAGCTTCTGTACAGCAAAGGACACCAAGAGAACAAAAAGGTGTCCTACAGTAAGGGAGAATATATTCATAAATGACAGACCCAATAAAGGGTTGACATTCAAAACATATAAAGAGCTCACACACCTCAACAAACAAAAAGCAAAAAAATCCAATTAAAAAATGGGCAGAGGAGTTGAACAGACAGTTCTCCAAAGAAGAAATTCAGATGGCCAACAGACACATGAAAAGATGCTCCACATTGCTAGTCGTCAGAGAAATGCAAATTAAAACCACATGAGATATCACCCCACACCAGTAAGGATCACCACCATCCAAAAGACAAACAACAAGAAATGTTGGAGAGGTTTTGGAGAAAAGGGAACCCTTTTACACTACTGGTGGTAATGGTAAACTAGTTCAACCATCGTGGAGAGCAGTACGGAGGTTCCTCAAAAAGCTAAAAATAGATATACCATTTGACCCAGGAATTCCACTTCTAGGAATTTACCCTAAGAATGCAGCAGCCCAGTTTGAAAAAGACAGATGCACCCCTATGTTTATCACAGCACTATTTACAATAGCCAAGAAATAGAAGCAACCTAAGTGTCCATCAGTAGATGAATGGATAAAGAAGATGTGGTACATGTACACCATGGAATATTATTCAGCCATAAGAAGAAAACAAATCCTACCATTTGCAACAACATGGATGGAGCTAGAGGGTATAATGCTCTGTGAAATAAGCCAGGCAGAGAAAGACAAATACCACATGATTTCACTCATATGTGGAGTATAAGAACAAAGAAAAAACTGACGTAACAAAAGAACAGCAGAAGCACAGAACCCAAGAATGGACTAACAGTTACCAAAGGGAAAGGGATTGGGGAGGATGGGTGGGAAGGGAGAAATAAGGGGGGGGGGAGAAAGAGGGCATTATGATTAGCATATATAATGTTGGGGGGGCACACAGGGAGGGCTGTGCAACACAGAGAAGACAAGTAGTGATTCTACAGCATCTTACTACGCTGATGGACAGTGACTGTAATGGGGTTTGTGGGGGGGACTTGGTGATGGGGGCAGTCTAGTAAACATAATGTTCCTCATGTAACTGTAGATTAATTATACCAAAATAAAAAATAAATAAATAATAAAGTATATATATATATATATATATAAGGTAGAAGAACAAAATGCGTTGTGCCTTTTCTCCTGCCAACCACAGACAGACAGAACCTGGGCACTGGAGTTGAACCAGCACAGGGGATTGAGGTTAAATAAAGCCACCAATCAAATAAATTACAGTGAGTCATTTACCTAACCTTCCTGAGTTATCCCCAAACTTTCTTACACTCAGTAGATTTTTAAAAATTAACTGTTCCCTACTTGTCCTTCAGTGTAATGAAAGGGCCACAATGTTCAATTGGGCCTCATGTCATTTCAGGAGGTTCATTTTCCTGACAATTCTGGTTTTCATGAAAGATAATCCATAAAAAAGGGTTCTCTGACCCTGCTCCAGTTCAGTCATGGAAATAATGGTTCTTGTTTTTCATGAAACCATAAAAAAAAATGAATCAATAACTTTCATAAGGTTATTTTAGAGTTCAATTCTCTCCCCAGTGCCCTTCTTCAGACAGCCAAGATAAACAATACCTTCTTCATTTGGTCTCATTTTAGAGTTCATGTAAAGCTCCTCATCCAGCTTCAAAGAGAATGGAGAAGACACTTATTGTTAAGAAAATGTCTTTATATTTACATTAAACTCTCAGGAGGAGCAAATAAAATTCAGCACCCAATATAAGAGAAAATTGCAAACAATTTCCTGTTTGAGTCCTATTTCAAATACTTGCTCTATATATAACACCAGCTTACAGAAATGATTGTATTCAATACTAAAGACGTAGGTCATTTCCCATTTCAGCACCCTGGAATGGTTAGCTTGTAGCTGATCTCCTCCTTCTGTTGTCTTAAAATGAACCAGAAGGCATCAGCTATAAGAATATCAGCCTGGCTATGGAAACAACAGCATGAATCACATGTGAAGAGATAGCTGTTATATATAACTGAAAATGTCTTTGTTCGGTTGGCTGACAAGAAATCCTGAACCGTGTGGCCAGTTAGCATCGTGTTCTTGTACATGTCTTAGAATCAGGTGGCACCATGGGTGGAGGCAGGGACAGGAAAGGGAACAAGCTACTGCCAAGTGCCAGGCTTCTCCGAGCCCTCCACACACTCATCATCTCACTGCTCCTCCCAGCATCTTGTGAACAAAGGCATCAGTACCCTTACTTTATAAATGAGGGACTAGGGTGTGAGAAGGCTCCATGAATAGTCCAGAGCACATTTAGTAATGGGTAGATCTGGGATTCAAACCCATTCTTTTTCTTCTATGCTATATAATTTGCATAAAATATCAATTACAATGGATGCCTTCTATGGTACAGCAGTCTTAACCACTTCAAATCACTCGTACTTCTATTTTGTCACTTTAAGAGGCCAAGAAGGTGAGGCACACTAGGGCTGTGCTGCCAAATTACAGAGGAGAGGACTGTGACTCTAAGTTACTTACCTGCCCCCCATATTCCCCACACCTGCAGAGCACATGCCCACCCTTCTTAATCCAGCTTCCGCGCATCCTCCAGGTGTCAGCTGAAATACTACATCCTCAGGGAGACCCTCACTGCCTCCTTGACTAAGTCAATAGTTCCCTGCCTTGAGTTCCCAAAGCTCCCCCTGTTTCCACAAAGCCAGACTTATTCCTCCAAGTTCTGTTTTGCACAGAAAAGAGAAAAGAAAGAGGGCACCTTCTGGGTACCAGATTCTCTGGCACATTCACATCTTTTGTTTTTCCTTCTGAAATATTTTGAGATAGATACTACCATCATCCCCATGTTACAGGTGAGGAAATCAAGGTTCAGAGAGGTTAGAAAATATTCCAAAGCTTGTAAGTAATGGTATTTCTATTTGAATCAGTGTCCACTTGATTTTGAAGCTTATGTTTTCCCCACCATAGCCACCCCTGTACTCACGGCTCTGGCCTATGAACACAAGGTCACATGAAGCAGAAATGCCAGCAGACTGGGAAAGCTTGGGCTCAAACACCAACTCAATTTCTCTCTAGCTTTGGGACTTTGGACAAATCTCTTAGATTTTTTGAGTCTCCATATCCTAATATATAACTTAAGGATAAGATAGGACCAAATAGGGTGATGGTAAAGATGAAATAAACTAATGTACTTATTAGCACAGTGACCGGTGCATAGGAAGCACTCGGTACATGTGAGCTCTGAGTTTGGTTACTTGCCACAGTCTTAACCAGCTGATCCCATGATCAGCTTTCTGTGGGAGTAGTTGCAGCATTTAGAGCTTTACAACATCCCTCCTGGAACCTCCAGTTTCCGAGATAAGGGGAAATTAACTTTTTCCCACAGTTTAAATGTTAACAAAATATTCAACTATAGAGTGCAATGGAAATTATATGCTTAGATTAGTATACAAAAAAAAAAAGAGAGAGAGAGAGAAGAAGCTCTTCAAATACAGAATAAAACTAAATGCCCAGTGAATGTGCTTCACCTTCCAAATTCTGAAACAATGGAAACACAGGCTTAGCTATGCAGCTCTTCTACATTTTATATCCAGCTTCCCATTTGTTCTAACACAATACTGTTATAGTGAAAGATCCTAAAAGCACCCCAATAACAAAATAACCCACATAAATTTCTAGAGATGTTAACCACAGAAAAAGTTTTATAGTGAATAAAAAGTCTGTCTCATAATTCCAGTTCAAGTAATCCAGATGCTAGGGAGACTCCAGTACAGCTTAAGCGTATAATTGCATTTTTTTCCTCTAACAATTCAGTTCTCAAAGACTTCATTTCATATTCCTGTGGCAAACGGAGAAAAAAAAATTAAACATTCAAAACGTTTGCACATAAAATTAAATTATAGCTGTACCATTATCTCTCATATTAAAATTATTTATTTTCTTGTCTTTCTCTCCTACTAAATCATTATCATTCATTTTGTAATTAGTTGTTTATTTGTCTAAACAGCAATTTCCATATATAGAGATAGGTAGCTTCATATCCTCATAACAACTAAACATAGCAGGTATTTATAATATTTTTCACTAAGTTAATGAATGGCTAGGGGCATGGATGGAGGGATGGATGCATGGATATTCTCAGTTTTGAATAATTGCTATTTTTGTGATGTAATTGGTAAAAAGTCAAATATACAGACAACAGTGCTTCACTCTCCATGCTGCCCTGTAAGAGCCTTGCAGCTGCAGTAGCCATTTTCAAAATGCACTGCTTGAGATCCTGCCTTGTAAACTTCAGTCTCAGTCAAGACCTTTGCTCTAAAAGACTCCTCTATTTCTGCTGGATGCCAGGCTCACCTGCCTGATGCTACTGTGTTCCAGCATGCCATACCATCTGAAGCTCTGCAGTCCAACCTCAATCCCTAATTTTTTCTGTAGCCAACCTATTAGCAGTTGGCCTAGTTAAATTAGTCATCCAGTAAATGGTTGGGAGTTGTACTGACGATCACATTAAACCAAGTAAAGCCATATCCAACTACCTTTTCAGGCCTAGCCAAGCCCTCAGTCAAAGACTTCACGGCTGGTGAGGCAGCCTCATTATTTAAGTTAAAACAGGCTCCTAAACAGAGGCTATGCTACCACAAGAGGAATTTAAAAATTTTTTTTGAAGACTCAAGGTTGAGGTACTACTAGCATTTAATGGATAGGAATCAAACAGTCCACATGTCATGTAATAAACACGCCACCCCTGCACAAAGAAAAATTATCCCACTTTCACATGACTTGCAAATCTCCCACCAAAAATTCATGCCAATGAGAAACCTGGTTATAATTATTTCAGTATATATCTTCATTCTGTTTTACATATAAACACAAAGAATTTACTGAGTGGTAATAATATATACACTGAATTTTCCAGGAACATATTACTATGCAACTCAAGGAAAGATTATACTTTATTTTGTTTGTAACTTTATAAAGCTAACAAAAGACAATGAAAACATCTTTGGAGATTTTTAAATAGCTATGAATATTTCATCAGATAACCAATTATCACAAACATAATTTTAAAGTCTCAAATAGAAAAATACAAACAAATGAGATTATCATTGCTTAACTGTATGCTGGGTATAGCTCAAAAAAATATTAGTAAACAAGAAGACAGGTCAACAGAAATATCCAAACTCAAGGGCAAAGACCAAAAAGTATAGAAAACATAGAAAAGAGCCCAGGAGACACATGGAACATGTTGCAATGTTTAACACATGGGCAATTATGTTCTGAGAAGAAATGATAGAAAATAGATGCAAACAAATTTTTGAAGAATTAATAGCCAAGAGTGTTCTAAAGCAGAAAAAAAATCAAGCCATAGATTCAAGAAGTGCTATGAATATCTAGCAGAATAAATACAAAGAAAACAGACCTGAGCACATCAGAGTAAGACTACTAAAAACCAACAGCAAAGAGAAAAATCTTTTTTTCCCCAACCTTTCCTTATTCTCAGTCACTGGCAACCACTCTTCCATTCTGCTTCTGTGGGTTTGCCGTTTGTTTCCTTAGATTCCACATATAAGTGATACCATCCAGTATTTGTCTTCCTCTTTGGCCTACTTCACCCAGCATAACGTCCTGCAGCTTCATCCATGTTCTTCACAAATGACAGGATTTCCTTCTTTTTTAAGGCTGAATAATATCCCACTGTATATTATTACCACATTTTCTTTATCTATTCATCCACTGAGGTTGTTTCCATGGAGAAAAACTGTAAAAGCCATAGAAAGGTAGGGGATACATTCAAGAAAGAGCACTAAACCTGACAGCTAACTTCTCCACACATGAACACAAACAATGAAAGTCAGAAAACAAATTTTTAAGTGATAAATGAAAACAATCACCAGCTTAGAGTTCTATACCCTGAAAAAAATATCCTTCAAAAATGAAAGTGAAATCAATATTTAAAAAATAATAATTGAGGATTTGTCACCTGCAGATCTGCAGAATTTTAAAAAAAACTAAAGGTAATTACTCAGGAAAAAAGAAAATGATTCTAGATGGGAACAGTGGGAAGGAATGTAGAGTAATGGAAAGGGCAAATATGTGGGTAAATCTAAAAAGAGAATGTACAAAACAAAAATAATAACATCTTATGGGATTTAAAATACATGTAAATATAAAATGCATAATAACAATAACACAAAAGACAGTAGGGAGTAAATAAAACTAAAGTGTACCAAGGTTCTTGTACTAGTTGGAAAGAGGTAAATAAATGATTAATACATGTTGTAACTTCTAGGATAATGCCTAAAGGAATAGTAAAGACATGTATAATTAACCAGTTAGTTGATGGGGAAATTAAATATTTAAAAAATTTCACTGATCCAAAAGAAGAGAGAAAAAAGAAACATAGGAGTGACAAATAGAAAACAAACAATAATATAGTAAATATAAACCTTAAAATAGAAACAATTACACTGAATGGCAATCTTAGAAGATAAAGATAGTCACAGTGGATAAAAACCGGGCAGTGGATCTAATGACATTGAGAGCCATTATTATAAAGTACTGCCTGAACGTCTCACAGATAAAATGCCAGTATGTGTGTGTGTGTGTGTGTGTGTGTGTGAATGTATTTATACTCTGCCTCACTCAATATAGGATTTCAGAAACTAAATCCTTCAAGAATTCAAGTCACTAAAAATTTATTGAGGATCTACCATTGTGCTAAGCAACATGAGAAATACAGAAAAATACAACCCAAATCAGATGCAGAAGAATACATTTGCCCTTGAAATTTAAAGGCAGTTGAAGAAGGTAGCCTTTTAAAACAACTAGGGAACAAAGAAAAAGAACCGTTGGAGAGAACCTGGCATGGAAAAAGAGCCCTGGACTAGGAGTCACCGCCTGCCTTTACCAAGCTGGGTTCACTAGATAATTCTGTTGCCTGGACCTTGGGTTCCTCCTCCATAAAATTTAGAGATTAGAGCACACTGTAGATAAACTAGAGATGGATTTTGGAGTCACACAACTCTGGGTTAGACTCTAGCTTCCTGCCCTAATTGTACAGAAACTTAAGCAACATAATTATCCTAACTGAGCCTCAGTTTCTTTTTATGTAAAAAGAATAAAAATCAATCTTGGAGGATAAAATAAATAACACATTTGCAATTTCTGACCACACTATCCAGCACTTAAAGGGTAGACCAGAGGCTCTCAGTTCCCCATCCTAGACCTTTCGTGTACTCCAGATAAATCTCTAGATAACCTGTTTCTCAGATCATCACTGTATACCCCTGTGCAGAATTTATAAAGGACTTCATCATCTGCCAGCTTTTTCTCATTGTGCATTTTATGTGTGCATGGTCATCAGTATACAACCATTCCTAGTGTGCATGCGAGAAAGCTTACTTTTCAAAGTATGATACAGTAGAGATAAATGTTTTTAAAATATCATACAACTTACCAAACCACATTTAATAACGTCCCCTTTAAAATGTCATTATGCAAGTTACATGTCCACACAATATTCACAGCTAGCATTTACTAACCAACTACTACATACATGTATTACACCTATGTGTATATGTACATATACACATATGCATATATTATAGGTATGTATATATGTACACCCATGCTACATGCATATACATATTACAAATGTGTGTATATATGTTATGTATTTATATGTGACATTTAATCCTTATAACAAATCTTATGAATTACTTAATGTTGCTTCCATTAAAGAAATTATATGCTCAGTTATCATTTAACTGGGAAGGCCAGGATTTGAAGCCAGCACCACTTGATTTCAAAAACAATGCTCTTTCAGTTGAAAAATGATGGTTCTGGAGAGAAGAGCTCTCAACAGGTTTGGGCATAACTGATCCATAAACCTAACTGACTTTGGCTGCTGTTATCACCTACATCCCATCTTGTGGCAGCTGGCAAGGATTTCTGGGAGGGAGGGAATCAAGGACCAACACTGGTAGCCAGCCTTCCTCAGCGACCTTACTTTCAGTATCTTACTCAAGACCTTAAGCTTTTAGGGAAACAAAATCAGTTTCCTCCTCTGGAAGTATTTGAGAAAGAGTTCTATAAAGACATGTGGTATGATAAAATAATAAAAATACAGTAACAAAACTGTACTAGACAACACTGCTCAAATCAACCTTCTTAATCTTGGCAAATGAGGAGAGTATAATAATTACATAGCTGTTGCTATTTCCATTTCCTGGGTCCATAGTGGAAATATTCTTCCAAATTTCTAAGTCAGAGATGGTAAACAGGTTTTATCACATATGCCAGCTCTGGAAATAGCTGTGTAAAATGCTGTGTTGAGGAGGACTCTGAATCTCTGTCCAGGCAGGTGGAGTGAGAAAGATGACTATTACCTGCCATGGGGTCAGGGTTAAGCTATGGGGCACAGGGGAAGTTAACCTGCGCCATATGTTACCACATGCCAGTACTACATAATCTATTTCAAAATACTGTTCACCACTGTTACTTGATTCATGAATGTCAGCAGGAAAAAAAGTAAAAAAAGGAAAGATAAGAAAGAAAGTTGGCTGGGCCAAAACTACTGAGAAGAACATCTTTAATGACAAACTCATCAACTACATTTTATTTTCCTTATTTTTCCATTAAGCTAGTCAACTCTTTCCAGAAATATAAATCTTTCCTCATTTACAACTAGTTCACAAAATGGGCTCTGTTCTGCATCAGCTACTGCTCCCACAGATGCACTGGCACAAGCCACAACTGGCATAGGAGGTTAGCATCTTCACCTCTGGGAACATGGATCCCACCCTCATTCCAAACCAAGAGGAAATTAACTGCCAGCTCTGATGAGAATGACATATTGACTAAGTACTTAGACTCACCAATCCACTCCCGCAGTCGGCAAAATACACAGTGGTTGTATTCTCCAAGAACATAAGAATGCTTGATTAGATCTGCTTCAAGCCTCACTGTTTGCCAGGAAGCCACTGAAGAGAAGCAGGTATCGGGTGTCTCCGAGGAAGACCCTCCCAGGGCTCAATGTGAAATCCAGAGGCAGAACCCAGAGCAATTACACTTCTGGTACAATTACCAGTGTCACCCACTCCCTGCCAACTGAGGAGACTTGGCAGCTGAATAATACAGCTTTCATTTTACATTTCCACTCCAATTAGCCGAAAGTACTAGTCAATTGGCTGAATAAAACAAAATGCGATGGAAATTGAAAGGCCTCTATGTGGTTTACAGAGCTGTGCCTTGAGAACAATGATAAGATGAAAGGGACTGAAAAGAGGATTAGGGGACCCACCGCAACAAAAGGGCAGGCTGCAGACAGCCCACAGGTGGGATGTATGGCTTAAATGGTGCACTGGAGATATTTAAGCTTAACATCCGTCCCACCTATTGTTTGTTTGACTAATGGCTAGTGAATTAAATTGCTGCCCCTGCGCGGTCTGGCAGGGACTTACTAACAACGCACAGTAGACATGCAAAAGCTCCTGAGAACTTTTAGCCTCTCCCATCCTGCCACACAATCAACGTTTAAGAGAAATTACCAAACTGAGTGCAAAGTCCCACTAGTGCTTGAAAGCTGTTAAAGATAGAGGAGACAATGGGTTCCTGAGGGGCTCAGAATCTCCTCAGTGAGAAGAAATGCAGCTAACAAGGAAAACATAGTGGACAGCATGGAGGCGCAAGCAGGGGGGTCAGTAACTTTGACTAACTGAACCATTAGATAAACCTGCTGACCAGTGCCAGAATCCTAGGTGAATTGCACAGAGGGGTTCTAATAGAATCCAAAGAGTCCTCACAAGTTCTGGCTGGATAATGCCAATAACTTTTCCAGAGCTGAGAAGAATCTGCCAGTACCTCAGGCCCAGTAATAAACCAGACTGAACCCAGGCAAGGCTCCACAGCCTACCCTGCTTTCCCATATCCTCCCAGAGCTTATAGGAGGCTAATGACAGCCCTCGTAAACAGCCTGGGAGAGTTCTGTCTGGCCCCACTGCGGAAGAGCCTGAAATTTCCAGCACCCTTTGGGAAAATGATTCCATTAAAGACAGAGCACACATTATAATTTGTTGCCTGGGCTTCATTCAAAACATACTATTTCAGCCCTTATCCATTTTTGGCCCTGTGACTGACATTTAATATGGACTGAAGGGGTTTTATGATCTTGTCCTAAAGCTGAATGTCAAATGTATGAAAGAGGAGCTCATTTGCAAATCAGGGTTGGGCACCCTCTTCTTAGTGGTTCAGTATCTCACGTAGAACAACATGTCCACGAACCACATTGTTCAAATACACTGAGTGGTTCAACCTGGACCCATTCTAAAGGTGGGCGGATGGTAAGTCCTGCAATGCCAAGAAAGAAATGAGGCTTGGCAAGGATAAATGTATATCTGTACAAAATGATAACAGAATTTTAGGACTGAGGGTTCTTTCCAAGGCACACAAAATATTTAGTTAAGCAGACAACTTTTACAAAAGCAGTAAATTGCATCCTATTTAGATGATCTACATAAAGAAAGATGGAACACAGGTAGATTTTGTAAGTTTCTAATACAGATGCAAAAATACCCTCTGGTAATTCCACTTCAACTGTCAATTAATCAGCCCAGAAGTTGTTTATCACATTAACTATGTATACATATAAGGATTTGTTAGAGAGAGGGGGAAAATAAATCTCAAAATACTATCAGAGACCACTAAGGAAATTTGGTATTTTTAATCTTTATAATATATTTGATATTCTCATTTTTAAATTAAAAGAAGATGGCTGGACACATTTTTATAATAAATATGTGCTAATTTCTTTAAAGAAAAGAAAAAAATGCTACTAGTATCCTTGAAATTTCTGAATAGTCTACATACCTAACAAGCTGAGATGAGCTCCTATATAAAATGGCTGGAAAAAGAAAGCAGATAAAATCAATGAATACACTGATCTCATACCTTCAGATTAGATGATTTACTGTCTGAACTGGCTTTGATATCTTCCTGTTTGGCTCTTCCCTTAATGCAGTCAGACTATACCAAACAAAAGAAGTAGCTAAAAATTTCCTCCATTTGGCTCCTGAAAAAAATACCTTTTCCACAAGAAAAATCGCCACTATAGTTAAGGACAGGATCATGGCTATTTACATAGTAAATAACATATTTTCTGAGAATTGCCTAAGAGATACCTCAACTTAGATTTTGTGGGCCATTTGGTATCTGTCCTGAGAACTCAATTCAACTTTGTCAATATGGCAAAGAAACAGCCATAGACATATGTAAGTGAATGAGTAGGCTGTGTTCCAATAAAACTTTACTTTTATGGGCACTAATACATCATTTTCAAGAAATAATTTTCTTCTGATTTTTCAACGATTTAAAAACTAAGAACCCATTTCTTAGCTGGCCAGCCATAGACTGGATTGGTCCCGCAAGCTAGAGCTGGCCAGCATCTGACCTACTGCATCAAAAAAGAAAAGGAAAGAACTGAACAAAATAGACACTTTATAATTTCAGGGGAATCAATGAAAGAAGGTGTTCATGGTTCTACAGTCAAGTAGCACCTTCTGGTCAATTTGGAGTTAATAACATGACAGGATTCTTCAAAAAGTTAATCATCTACTCCAACCCACATCACTCCTGTCCCTTGACTCTTGAGCCTGCTGATAAAATTCTAGCCATTTTTCTTGTCCTTGAGCTATGCTAGAGATATGCGATGAGCAAGACTGTCATCCCCACTGTCAGTGAGAATGATGGGCCGTCATTACCTGATTCCAGACGGCAAAGAAAAATGTTAGTGCTTGGATACCTGCCTATCACAAAGCAAAGCAACTCATTTTCTGCAGAGAACACAAAAGGAACTAACTTCTGCCAATGGAAAGAGTCTTCCATGCAATTTATTATCTACAGAGTGGCAACAAAAACAGGCCCAACAAAATGTTACACTACAAATTTGTAGTAGCAAGGCAATTGCTTATCCTGACACCTCGAGTAAACCCTAGAGAATGGTCGACCTTCTCAACAAAGTTGATTATTGTTTCTCAAGGATGAAACAGGTATCTCACAAATATATTTGAAATCCAACATGTTATTTAGATGCCTAATCAACCCGACCTGGCAGGTGGCTCTTTTAAAAGCTTTTTTAAAATGTTTCTGTTTAGTAGCATATATTACTTGTCCTAGAAGCTGGCTGATAGCAACATTAACCACGATCAGTTGTTGCTAGGTCTAGAAAAAAAGCAATTAGGAAATATATTATTTGTGTTTCTACTTCCACTATTTATAAGGAGGTAATACATTTTTTGTTTGTTTAAAAAAAGGCTTAATGTTCTGATTTTCTCAAACAATGGCTTGCTGGTGTGAAGTAAAACATCTCATGAAAATTCAAATAGAACTCTTTTGCTAATAGACAAAAATGGCCTTAAATGAAGTAGAACTTCATTCTTAAACAAATAAGCAATTTATCCCAAAAACAGATGTTTAAACAGGGCCACAATTCAGGGATACATTAATTGTTCTTCCCTAAAAAGAACATCAAATATCATTTGGTTCACAGCATGAAAAAAATAAAATCATCTGTAAATTGAGAAAGAAAAGTCAGTGAAAGAATGCAATTATCCGACAAGCACCTCCTGGATTATATCTGGAGCTGAAATCCCAGTTAAAGAAAATGAATCCTGAAATAGACAACAATGTTTCTTCTGTAAGGATAGAAAGGTATGTGTCTTTTGTAGTTTACAAGCTCTGTTTGTGAATTGAAAGGATTAGGAACTCATTCCTAATGGCCATTTCCTAAGAAATTTCACATTTTACATTTGGAAAATCATACAGAGAGAAGGCAGAGTTCAGAAAGTGTTGGGGCAAGTAATCTACGTGTCACCTTCTCTTTTACCCTGACAGCTAGCTGGTTTCCCATCCCTTACGCCAGGACAAGGGAGGCAAGAGGATTGCTCTGGGTTGAGAGGGGCTCAGGGCCATTATTTGTTTCAAAAATCTCAGGTGGAAGACTGGTTTGACTAATTCTGGGGTTAACCCCTATAATTTCAAGAGCAGAGTCAAAATGACACTGGGTTCAAAGATTTTTCTGGAGTAAATCTTTTAGATCTGCCCTAGACAGATCCAAGAGTTAAACCAAAATTCAGGTTTCAACCAAGACAACCAAAAAATATGCACTTGGCTATCAGTCCCCTCATAATCTATTTGGTGTCACTTCTGCCACTGTCCAGCCCAGCTTGGTGCTGCAATTTTCAGATAATGAACTGTGCTAGACAGGAGAAAGTATAGTTCACTCTTCTCCAATTCAGAATAGAATGAACAAATCATACCATATGTAAGCATAATTTCAGATAAACTCAAAACTTAGCCCTTTATGAACAAAAGGTGAGTTTTAGGGCAGCATAGAAAACTGCATTTTGAATATAGATCTTTCTAAGACTGTTCCCTTCTCCCTGTGTGTATTCTCCAAAATAAAGTTTCTGAGGGGTCAAAAGGAAGTGACCAAGATGGACAGGATATCGTATTTCATTCTATGAAATATTATCTTAAATGCTTACAACTTTTGTTTTGATGTGTGCCTGTAAGAGACAAAGAGCATTTTTGGTGCATGAGTGAGAAAGGATAGGAGCCTGCAATAGCTGTTGTCCAATGACTGATGCTGAGAATCTGACAGCACCAGGTATTACTTATAAAAACAGCACCAATAGATTCAGCAAACCTTGAGGAATTGCCTTCAGAGGTAACAAAATAAACATAGGGACAAGCAGATTAAACATGAGAGATGAGGGAAGCAATCTCTTATCTCCAAACTGAATCTTTACTCTGTTGACATCTTCTTGGCTCCCCTGCCACCTCTGGGATCCAGGCCACCCTCACCTCGCATCTGGGCTGTGGCCCTATCAGCCCTGAGCAGCACCCCCTCCTTCCTGACACACCCCTCAACCATTTTCCCTACAGCAACCAGAGCTAGCTTTTAAAGATGCAAATTAGATGATACCATTCTCAAGTGCAAATATGTCGATGGATTCTCACCGTTTTAACAAAAATCTAAATTCCCTCACATGGCCTGCCAGGCCCCTGAAGTCAGCTGTGGCCTCACCCCTGTATGCTCTCCTGTCCATCCTAGTCATACCGGCCTTCCATCAGCTCCCTGAAAAGGCTGTCCTCTGGCCAGGTGTGTCCTTTCCCTGGCAGGGTCCCCGCCTTCTCCTGACCGGCCTCCTCCCATTCCCATGGATTCACCTCCTTGTCTGTGTCCTTCCTGACCACCCTCTCCAATGCAGGCTCCTATTACTCTCTATCATGGCTCCCTGTTTCCTTTCAGGGCACCAAAAACAAAGGAAATCATTCTCTGTACGTCTGTTCTGCTCCCAAGAAGGTAAGGCTTTATGGCCCAGAACCATGCATGTTCTGTTTACTGGTGAAGCCCCAGTACACAGGACTGTGCATATTTATGGAATGAGAGGATAAATGATGTCCCATTCCTCCTCCTTTCCTTTCTTCTCTCCTATCATAGGGAAGGTCTCCAAGAAATACATCAACCACCAAAGAATATATTCTTAGTTGGCTTAGTTTTCATGAAAACATTCCCTCGTACATGCATCCCTTCACAGATCTGCTTATTTATAGGAAATATGTATTGAGCCCCTACTATATTCAAATCCTGGGAAGAAAGACAGGAAAAGAAATATTGCTTATGTTCGTGTGTTTTAACTAAAAAACAGGTAAATATAGATCTATTAACCCATCCTGGGTTATTTTAAATAGGAACATGGGCTGGACATTTCAAAGAGAAGCAAGTCTGGGATGTATCTAGAGGTCCCAAACCATTTTATGAGCAAAAATAACATTCATCTCCCTTCAACTTAATTTTACTATATGCATGCACGCATTCATTCATTCATTCACTTGTTTAATAAGTGTCTTCATGGTGTCGTAGGCACTATGCCAGTGGCAGGCATAGCAGTGGCAAACCGCAGGGCAGGTCAGGGAGAAAAACTGCCCAGGATTTGAAAGAAATGATCATGTGGCATTATAGTTCCTGCAGTAATCTCAAGGAAGGAGCGTACTCAACCCATGGCAGACTCCGAAAATATAAGGAAGCAACATATACCAGAACAGGAAAATAACTTTTCACCTTAAGGAACATTTTATACATATCCATGTTCACAGTAGCATCATTCACAACAGCCAAAATGTGGAACCCATGTGTATCCATCAAATGAATGGATAAACATAATGTGCTGTATACATACGGTAGAATATCATTCAACCATAAAAAGGAAGGAAATTCTGACAAGTGCCACAACACGGTTGAACCTTGAGGAACTATACTAAATGAAATAAGACAGACGCAAAAGACAAATACTGTGTAACTTCACTTCCTTGAGTATCTAGAAAAATCAAATGAATAGAGACAGAAACTAGAATGTTGGTTGCTGGGCCTGGGGGAAAGGAAAGGGGGAAATTTAGTGTTTAATGGCCACAATTCCAGTTGTGCAAGATGAAAAGAGTTTCATGGACTGGTTACACAATGATGTGAATACAATTAACACTACCAAACTATACACTTAAAAATGATTAAAATGGCAAAATTTATGTTATGTGTAGTTTACCAGTATTAAAAAAAAATAAAATGTCATAGGCCAGGATGAAGCTACACAACACGTCTGACAGATAGCCATTGCATGTGCTCCAAACCTCACTCTTTTCTGCACCTACCTTGATGCCCAACATCCAGAAAGACAGGTTTACAAACTGGCTAGTGATTGACTGCTTCAGAGACAGGGAGAAAAAGAAAGGTACCTCTGGCATCATCCTTAGTATTAGGGAACACAGACTTTGTACCAGGATCATAATAGCTGAGAGATCAGCCTTTGTGCAAAGAAGGCTGTCTCCTTGTTACCTAATTCTTTGACAAGCCCCGTCAGTTCACCAAGGCTGTCGGGATGTGACGGGCTAGTAACACTGTGTGAGGACAAACAAATTAAAATAAGTGGCAAACAAAGGCCAGATAATGGCTCCACAAAGCATATATGGACTCAGCACCTACTGTTTCTCTGAGCTATGAGTGCATAAATTAATCGGTCTTGGCACAAGCAGCTTACTGGGTTGAGGAAAAGTTCTGTAAAATTAAAGCCAGTTTTCACAGGCAGCCTTTCATGAAGTCTGAGAGGCATCTGTGAAGGGTGCTGCTTTTACCAAGATGTCTTGGTAATGGAGGAGTTGCTTTCAAATTCTCCAGCAAAAAAATAAAAAATGGGTAAGGGAGATGGAACAAGATGGGCAAAATATTAATAATTCTTGAAGCCATATGAAGGTTGAATGGGGTTCATTATATTCTCTCTACTTTTGTGTTGACTTCAAATGTGCTGTAATGAAAGTTTATTTTTTAAATGTGTACGTGGCAGAACAATTTATGAGAGTCTTGTGGATGACTTCCAGACAGACACAGAATTTAGATTATTCTGACCCCATCAAGATACTATAAAATTAAGTAGGACGATTCATTACTGATAGAAAGTTATGGTGCCTTTGCCCAAACAAGGCACAGAACACAAGTGTATGGCTGGGAAAGGGAGCAAGAAGTAAAAAAGCGAACTTCTAGCCTTTGCCTTTTGAACCTCTTGCTTTTTTCAGCTACAGCAACCCAGTCTGCTAGGGGAGCACGGCAGGGAAGTCCACTACCCCCCACCCCCACATTCCCCACGGGCAGCTACTTTCCTGGAGATGCAGAGACGTCATTGCCTAGCGTTCCAGCTCCATCCTAAATACAGTGGCAAGCAAAAATAAGGAACCCAAACATATATTAAAATTGTCCATGCACAGTTGATTCCCAAGAATTGTAGACATGCAGGTTTCTAACTTGAAAAAGCACCCACTTTGTGGCTGATTAACTTTCAAACTTGGGAGGTCACAGAGGAGTGACCAGAGGAAACTGAACAGACGTAATAGGAGGAAATATTCCCCTGGCCAAGAAGAATGCTCAGTAAGTTTTTGTAATGAATTGAACAAATACTTACTTAAAGCCATTTGGGGCAACTGACTTCTTCCTCTGTGTGTTTCTCATATTTGGTACAGAAACCAATTTAAAAGCTCATACCCAACCAGTTACACCTGTTACATACGTGAATAACATCCTGATTACAAAAGCTTTATATGCTGACTCCAGAAAACTTGGGAGACATGAACAGAAAGACCCCACATAACCACTTCCATCATTTTGGCTTCCTTCATTCATACCTTATCAAGATGGACAAAATAAATAATGTCCCATGGGAAGATGTTGGTTAAAGGGTACAAACCTCCAGTTATGAGTAAGTTCTGCAGAATGCACAGCATGGTGACTATAGCTGGTAACACTGTACTGTTTACTTGAAATTTGCTAGGAGAGATCTGAAGCATTCTCAACACACACACAAGAAAAATGGTGACTATGTAAACTGATGGATGTGTTAATTAACTTGATCAATGTAATCATTTCACATTGTACATGTATACCAAATATTCATGTTGTATACTTCAAATAGAAATAATTTTGTCAATTATACCTTGATGAAGCTGGGTGAAAAAAATAATAATAACCCAGTCTCTTTCGTAGTAAGGTGTGTTCCTCTGAGTATGCTTTAGCCAATGGCAAGTTAATGGAATAATGTGTGTAACTCAGGAGTCATGTCCAAGTGGAAAGGGGTTAGAGAGAAGACAGAAGGAAGAGAAACATGTCCCATTCTTCCTTTTTCCTTGGAATGTCGGAGGTAAGCCTTTATGACTATACAGTACTTGGGGACAACAGATAAACAGGATAGAAGGAGCTTGGCTCCCCAAAACTGTGGAGTCACACTCTAGTCCTAGAAAGCCACTCAGATGTCAACCTTTGGGATGGAAGCACTCATTCTCCCAGCTGCCAAAAGTGTTGGCTGGAATCTGGCCTGGCTAAAGAGAACTGCCTCCTACAATATTACTCCTACAATCTTATTCCCACCCAAGGGTAGCCTGCATCCAGTCATTGCTCCATAAGAAGGATCAAGGAGGGGCAAACCCTTGCCTGGATGCATAACTGACTCTGAAGAGCGATCCCAACTCGGGAGCTCAGCTTGAGATCACTTGAGGTTTCTGCTGGTAACTGCATCTCACTGTAACTTCTTCTATTCAGTTCTGCTTTCCTCACACTCACAGGTATTTTCTCCAGAGCACTTCCCAGTGAGACACCTGCACACCAATTTCCATTCCAGAGTCTGTTTCTCAGGGAAACCAACCTTAGCCAGTAAGTCAGTATTATTTACTCTGTCAAATCAACTAGTATCTATATTTCAACAAATTCAAGTACCTGAGTTTGGTGCTGAAAACTCTAAGTTAAGACATCATATCTTTGACATTATGACCATGTAAAATGTGGTGTAGAGAAAGGCATGCAAATAAGGAATGAATAAGTATTGTTAGAGAGACTTGACTATTCCTGGTCTTAAAAATACCACCAGGCTTGCCCCACATCACATTCAAGGAAGAAAAGTTAAGTTTTGTTCTCAAGTCTCAACCTCCTTGCACTTTCTCTCATTCCCCAAGAACAGACTTGCAGTTCCACTCTTTAGATGATGTGTTCAGACATTCTTCCTTGATTTACCAGCTGCTTCCTTTCCCAAGCTCCTCTGACTTGAGCTCTCTCTTGGTTTCAGGAGATCACCCTTGAGATGCAGAGACATGCATCACACAGCACCAGATTAGAGGCACAATCCCAGGCCAAGAAGGAGGCAAGATTTGAGCACAAAAGCACTGAGGGATATTTTTTCACAGAGAGGGTAACATTTTAGTCAAGACTTGAAGGATGGATAAGAATTTGAAAAAGATGACTATCAACTTTTACATAATTTTAAATAGTATTACTTAGCCAATGTTTGTTGTAGAATTATTCACAGAAGCCAAAACATAGAAACAGCCCAAGTGTAAATGCATAAATAGAATGTGTTTTATATACACACACACACACACACACACACACACAAAAATAGAATATTACTCAGTCATAAAAGGAATAAGGTACAGATGCATGCTACAGTAATGATGAACCTTGAAGACACTGTGCTAAGTCAAATAAGCCAGACACAAAAGGACAAACATTGTATGATTCCACTTATATGAAATATCTAGAACATGTAAATTCATAGAGACAGTAGATTAGGGGTGACCAGGGGCTGGGAGAGGGAGAGAGGAGTGACAGCTTAATGGTTACACAGGTTCTACTTGGGGGTGATGAAAAGTTTTGGAAATAGGTAATGGTGAGAGTTCCACATTTTAAATATAATTAATATTATTGAATTATGCACTCAAAATCGTTTAAATGACAAATTTTGTGTTATATATAATTTGTCACAATAAAAAATAATTTCAGGGAAAAAAAAGGGATTACTCAGTGTCAGAGATTTACTTCAGTCCAAGTCCAAGCAACAATTTAATGAAGTGAAACAACTGCCCAAGCCTCATGCTGAGTGACCTAAGCAGAGAGAACTTGGCAGGAAGCTAGAAAGGAAAAGGGCTGAAGCCAAATTGAGCCATAGAGCAATTTCCCAGCACTTTTTCCATGGACCCTGGTGATTCTAATGAGCAAAAAAGCTTGAGGGCAGCATTTTGGCCACTTTTTTTTATGAAAGTATCATTGATATACAATCTTAGGACGGCTTCACATGAGCAACATTGTGGCTACTACATCCACACATATTATCGAGTCCCCCCCCATCCCCCTTTGCAGTCACTGTCCATCACCATAGTAAGATGCTACAGAGTCATTATTTGTCTTTTCTGTGCTGTACTGCCTTCCCTATGACCCCCCTGCATTATGTGCACTAATCATAATACCCCTTCATCCCTTTCTCCCTCCTTCCCACCCACCCTCTCCACCCCCTTTCCCTTTGGCAACCACTAGTCCCTTCTTGGAGTCTGTGAGTCTGCTGTTGTTTTGTTCCTTCAGTTTTGCTTTGTTGTTATACTCCAAAAATGAGGAAAATCATTTGGTACTTGTCTTTCTCCACCTGGCTTAATACCCTCTACTTCCATCCATGTTGTTGCAAATGGTAGGATTTGTTTTCTTCTTATGACTGAATAATATTCCATTGTGTATATATACCACCTCTTTTTTATCCATTTATCCACTGATGGACACTTAGGTTGCTTCCATATCTTGGCTATTGTAAATACTGTTGTGATAAACATAGGGGTGCATATGTCTTTTTGAAGCTGGGATCTTGTTTACTTTGGATAAATTCCTACAAGAGGTATTCCTGGGTCAAATGGCATTTCTATTTTTAGTTTTTTGAGGAACCTCCATACTGCTTTCCACAGTGATTGAACTAATTTACATTCCTACCAGCAGTGTGGGAGGGTTCCCCTTTCTCCACATCCTCACCAACATTTGTTGTTCTTAGTCTTTTCAATGCTGGCCATTCTTACTGGTGTGAAGTGATATCTCATTGTGGTTTTAATTTGCATTTTCCTGATAATTAGTGATGTGGAGAATCTTTTCATGTGCCTGTTGGTCATCTGAATTTCTTCTTTGGAGAAGTGTTTGTTCAGATCCTCCGCCCATATTTTAATCGGGTTATTTGCTTTTTGGGTGTTGAGTTGTGTGAGTCCTTTATATATTCTGGATGTTAACCCCTTATCAGATACGTCATTTGCAGATATATTCTCCCATACTGTAGGATGCCTTTTTGTTCTACTGATGGTGTCCTTTGCTGTTCAGAAACTTTTTAGTTTGATGTAATCCCATTTGCTCATTTTTGTTTTTATTTCCCTTGCCTGAGGAGGTGTGTTCAGGAAAAAGTTGCTCATGCTTATATTCAAGAGACTTTTGCCTATTTTTTCTTCTAAGAGTTTTATGGTTTCATGACTTATATTCAGGTCTTCAATCCATTTTTAGTTTACTTTTGTGTATGGAGTTAGACAATAATCCAGTTTTATTCTCTTACATGTAGCTGTCCAGTTTTGTCAACACCAGTTGTTAATGAAGCTGTCATTTACCCATTGTATGTCCATGGCTCCTTTACCGCTTATTAATTGGCTATATATGTGTGGGTTTATATCTGGGCTTTCTATTCTGTTCCACTAATCTATGGGTCTGTTCTTGTGCCAGTACTAAATTGTCTTGATTACTGTGATTTTAGCCATTTTTTAAAAATGTCACAATCACCCTCTTGCCTCCCTTTTTCCAGTGCTAGTATATACTTTTGCAAGAATAAGGGGCACTTCTTATTCTTCTGTAAAATGCACTGAAGAGTGACATTCATACAGTTTAGATACATGCAGTGCACTAGCCTTTGGTGTATGGCCCAGTTGTACTTTTACATATTTAGACAGCCATGCAGTTACCACATAGGTAGAGAAACTTTCCTGTGCCCCAGAAGTTTCCTTCATGCCCCTTATAACTCTCCCTTCTGAAATAACTTCTATTCTGACTTCTATAAATGTCGGCTAGTTGTGTCAGACAATTACTTCTGAGAGGAAACTTCCCCCTATAATGTCAGCACCTGAATATCCACAGTTGCTTTCTTCTTTGCCAACAAGTCCTACCTGACCTGACAGAGAGGCCATAATGCCTATCACCACATGCACATCGGGAGGAGAAGGCTGCCATTTCAAGGAAAGGAAGTCACTGTGGACATTTGAAGCCATGGTCCTCACAGCATGTGGACATGGTATGCCCACAGGCTCTCCACACTGCACACCCTGGAAGAAAGCAGCTTCCTGCTTTTCCTGAGCAGAGATTCTATAACCTAACCACCATTGATTTCTCCCAGGAGCTCTGACACCTATAATTCCCTAGCTCTGCAGTGATTGCGTGGATGTAGATGATTCACTTTCTTGCTCTCTTTCTCAAATGCTGCTACCCCAGGCAAACATCCTTCCCATAATTGCATCATCCTTCTCATAAGGCAAGGACAGGGCAGTGGTACATGAACCATTCATATGACCCCAATTTCTCAGGGCACAAAAGTGTCCCTGAAATGTGAAGACCTTAGGGTGGAAGGATTATAGATAGTTGCCCAAACCATGGGGACTGGGAAAAAGGTGTGGTAATGAGCATCCTAACACACAAAGGGGGAAAAGAGGAGCTACTCATGGGCAAGGAGGGAAAGAGGCATAGGAAAAGGAGGCCAGAGACTCTGGTCCTGGCAGAAAACAGGTGGCTCGCTCCCACAGGGGCAGTGATAAAGGGTTGGTACAGGCAGAATAGAGGGAAGCCCAGGCACCAGCGGGAGCCAGGGAGTCATTGCCACCACTGGGCCTGAAGGGGCACAGGGGAAACCTAGGACAGCAGTGGCCTTTGCAATCAGAGGAACCCAACCAAGTCACAGGGTGGGGGCTGGGGGAATAATCATCCCTACCTCACTCTCCTCCAGCCCTCCCAGCTCCTGCCAGTGTCTCCCATTGCTTGTACCCAACTGGAAGCCAAAGAGGAAAGGGCCCATTGATGCAACAGTCTATGGGGTTGCAGAACAGAGGGAGCAGTAGTTTTGGGGGACAGCAGGCAAATGAAACTATCCAGACAAAATATTTTGCTACACAGTTTGATCTTTGTGGCCTTATTCTTGAAAATAGGCAGAGGTGATGTATTATGATCATCAGCAGGCCACTGGCAGGCTTCTGCACAGGTGATAAACACTGTGATGAGGGGGAACAAGTGGATCACTATCTGGAATGCTGGAGCAAGGGTGGGCTTGCTCCCTGCAGTCCCAGGGAAAGAGTAACCGGATGGTACAGGGTGAGAACTGAGAACTCACAGAAGGCAGATGCTGATTCCAAGAGGTTGCCTGAAAACCCAACCCCAGAGAGAAGCCGGGGGCCACCTGGGGCCATCAGGGGCATTTCAGTAAGTGGGCTGTGCTTGTTCCAACAAGCTTTTGTGGGCCTGCAGGCTCCTCATGTCACTAAGAGACATCTTCTAAGAGTCCGAGCAGCTTCTTCCTCAGAGATTCTGACAGCTAGCCATTCTTTGGGTGTAAATATTCAGGTGGGCAGAGTTTCATATACTAGACTTGCAGTGTGAAAACTAACAATACAACAAAATCTCATTCATTCGTGAGTGACTACATTCAACCTGGACGTATCCCCAACTGGGCCGAGGATAAACAAACTTCAGGGAAATGTCTGACTCCTGAAGAGAACAAGCAAGATGCAGTGCATTAGGGGCAACAATGTACCTGAAGAGGTATTCAAATCACAGTTCATTTTTCTCTTCTTCACAGGACCTAGACAATGCTTTTCCTTGAAATGACAGTTACGGAAGAATATCCACATTTCCAAATCTTGTTTACCTTGAAAACTTGTTACAATGAGCATGTATTACTTATGTAATAAATTACAAAAAAAGTTTGATATAAGTAAATAAGCAATGAATTTTTTTTGAAACGTGGTTCTACAGACAGTTTGCTCAATGAAGATACATCTAAACACCTGAGCTGAGGAGGCTGCACACTGCCTTTGCCCCACACGCTCTCATATTCTGCACAGGCCCTCAAATGGGAAGAAATAGCACCAGTTTGGTAGAAATTCTAAGTCAGACCTCTCAATCTGGAGCCTTGAGATCTAAATTCTTTTCAAATTGCTCACTATAAACTTTGCTAATTACTTTTGCTCCTTGCACAAGTAAAATAACAATATTTCTCTCAAAGATTGTTGCCAGGATTATAGAAGCCACCAGAAGCAAGTGTCTTAACATTACCACATCTCCCTCCTCTCCTTTCAAAACATAAGAAACTTTAGGCTAGTATTTCTACACTATTTTTGAAATATGTAGATGTGTCAGGTAGGATTAGACTTTCTCCCATCTAAATGGAAAAAATATGCTTTAAAATCTTCCCTTTATCTGTAGCCCAAAATATTCCTTATGGACCCTTATTTATCTGAGAAAGCAGTCTAAAAGGTAAACCAAGATTCTAATTAGGCTCATATTTGGAAGTATTACAATCAATTTGGCAATTTGATTTCCTTTGCATTCCTACCCTCCCTGGATTCATCTCCAAAAGAACCCAACAAAAGAAAAGGAAGTTTTAACTTAGGTAATTTCTGGCATCCCATTTAATTTCCAGACTTTGCACTTGATGAGCAAGGATTGGATATCAAGGCTTAATGGCTGAGTTTGGAGAAAGTCCTTTTGTTTCTTAATGAAGGCTTAAATCATCTAAGTATATTTTGCAGCCTTTTAGTTGTAACTATACATTTGGGATAATTTTTTAAATAATTTTATTCTAACTGGTGCCTGTTTCTTTACACCCCCTTCTGAGCCTGACAAAGTCAGGGCTGTTCCTGGGCTCACAGTTCTCAGCAGTGTCACAATCACATATGGCAGCAACTGACAGAGTTCAACTCATTTAACAAAGAAGGCAGGAAGTTCCCCAGGGGGCCAGAAAGACAGACAGGGGGGCCCCTTCTTCATTTTCTACCCCTATTAGACTGGAAGTCAGGAGACTTGGACTTTAGTCCCAGTTAATTCATCTGTAAAATAGTACAACTAAACTTTCCCTTGAATGCCACAAGCACTCCCAGCCCTTCCTCTTAAATCGCTTAAATAAATTTGTTAGTTACGCTGATAAAGAGAAGATGAAATGTGAGGGAACATTTGTGCAAGAGGTGAATTCCCACAAACACTATGTGAATTCATTTTTCTAAGAGGAAATAATACAATAACAGGATCATAAAAGCACCCTTTGGGTAGTATATTAGTTTCCTGTGGCTGCTGTAAAAATATCACAAATTAAGTGGCTTACAATGAATGCCAAAGGTACAATCTTTTGCAGTTCGGGAGGTCAGAAGTCTGAAATCAGTTTCACCACCTAAGTCTAGGCAGTGGCAAGGCCAGTTCTTTCTTAAGGCTCTGTGGGGAGAATCCTGTTCTGGCCTTTTGAACGTCTGGTGGCCACCTGTGTTCCTTGGCTTGTAGCCCCTTCCTCCATCCTCAAAGCGCATTACTCCCATTGATCTGTCATCATTTCTCCTCTCCTCCAGCAGCACCTCCCTGCTGCTGGGAGGGACGCTAATGATAAGATGATTGGTCCCACCTGGATAATCCAAGGTGCTTTATCTCCCATCTCAAAATCCTCAGTTTAATCACCTCTGCAAAGTTTCCCTTTGCCATGTAAGTCTGATATGGTATAGTAGAGGATGAGGATGAACAATGTGGGAGGCTATTACTCAGCCTATCACAGGTAGTACATTTGTGATTATGATTTCTAAAACATTAAGTTCCTTCCTAATGTGCTGCATGTGGAATTCTATATACAGTGGACTGAAGGTCCAAGGGCCCAGCCTGCTCCTGTTCTCTTCCTTCCCTGGGTTCCCTCTCGAGCAGAGTTGGATGACTCTGTTCAGGGAATGAACAAAGGAAACAAGGGCCTTCAAGCTCAGCAGAGGACCTGCAGTCACGTAGTCCCGGTAGCCTGGCTTGGTTGTGCAATAGCACAGTCCCTGAAGTGTGCCACTGTTACCCTCCCCTCTTTGAACTGCCATTCTGGCTGCTTCCCTCCATCATGTTCCCTCAGAGAGGAAGCTGTAATAGCCAGACGTTCTCCATTCCACCTGTTAGTCATCTGCACTATCTTAAAATTTCTACTCCCCACCTGACAGTTCAGAAGCAAAGAGGTTACACATTCGTTAGAGTTAGTGATTCACATAACTTCATGTACAGATTTGAAAGAACTTTTCATTTTCATAGAGGTGTTTTATCATCCCAAAAGAATTTAATCCGGCTGGAAACTTTGAAGACTACCCCTTTAAATGCTCTTCTTCTTTCAGAGGCACACTGGCTCCTTTCCATTCATGGAATTAACAATGCATCTGAATTTCATCAGGGACTCCTTTTCTCTACCTCAAGACTCACCACCCAAAGAGTCCTCTAGAGCTTGAGTACAAAGCAAATGGCAGACTGGGCATTTGGAGGGCCTCCTAAGCTGGGTCTCCTTAACACTCCTGAAAACTAGTATCTGTCACTAATTCTCAAATACAGAAAAGGACAAAACATTTGATGAAGAAGACGAATCTCAAAACATAGTAATCTGTGTTTAGAGACTTCCCATAATTGGCTTCTGTTGCAGAGGTGACTTTTACTCTTTTCATTTAGAAAGTCTAAATCAAACAGAACTTTTCTTTCTGAATGTTAAAGAATATACAATCCAAATAGATAGTCAACTCAAAGGACTTTCTCCTTCTCCAAATAGAGCACTCTGTGGACTGTGGGTGAAAATAAGATTTTAAATACCAGTGCTAAAAGCCAGGGCAAGATTTATAAAACTCCTTGGTAATGAATCCATAAATCAGTTCAGACACTCACACTGGTTTGTGAACATGAATCAAATGGTCCTTAAATCTCTTTGATAATTATGCCTTTAAAAGGGACAGCTTTATTTTAATTTAGTTTTTTCCTTACTGAGCAGTTACCTTAACAACTGCAATTTCTCTATGAATGAAGATTAGCCACATTTACTTCAAAAAGCATCACTCATCTTTGTCTCTGGCAAAATGAAAGTCTTTCCCTAACAGTTCTATAGTATGGCTGCATAGTACTCCATTGATGTATAGATGTTTCAATAACCCACAGACAATAGATTTTGTGGCAAAGTTAAGTTCACAAAATTTTCATCAAGTCAATATATAACTTTGTTTTATGTGTTTCTGTTTAAAACCACCTTATTTCATAATTACTGTTGATCCATTAACATTGAACTCACAGCCAATAGCACTGCAGCCCATGCCTGGAGGAAGCTTACCTAACACATACATTTTCTGCATAAGGGACATCACAGCCTTCTTGCTTAGGAGCATGAGAAAGCACTTCAGCCCCATACTTGGAGGCCATTTTAAACATCAAAATCACCACCAGAAGGCACAAAAATGAAGAAAGCATAGCACTGAACAGGTACTACAAAAAGGATAGTTGTTTGCCCTCTGAGAAGTGAAACAATAAGGCAAAGCATCTCCTTGTTTGATCACAGCTGAGAACATGCTTAAGTGACTCAAATTTTTCACCACTCTGTTCATGTCCACAAAAATCCGCAAAAGTACTGCTGAGTATTGATTTGTGGAGGTGAATTCGCAAGTATGGAATCGATGAATAATGAGAATCGGCTGTACTGACATCTTCAGCTGCTTTGTCCCTTAGTCATCGCTGAGTCACTCACTGATCCACTGTGAGGTCTCCTCATCCCTAAGGTCCAGTGGCACCGACCATCTTACCCAATAATATTGCCTGTCAATAATGCAGTAAAATTCCTAGCTGCCATAAAGGAAGCACTCGATTAATGTTTATTAAATAAATCAAGCCAGTCTGACTGACCCTAAAGGAAACTTAAATCATTCCCCCCTGAAATCAGTGTTATAAAAGAGTTTTAGATTATTTTCAATACCCAAAGTACGAAACAGCAGCATTAATCTAAAGGAATGGCAGCCTATAATGAAGAAATAGTGTATCCCTGATGAACGAGAATGACATCTGCCTCTATCTCCTCAATTCACCCCGTATCTTCTGGAACATTCACACACACAACTAAGAAATGCCCACCATTACCCAAGGCACCAAGGTAGGGACAGTCTATTATCAATGAGATGAGAAACCAGAGCCAAGCAAAAGTGGCCCAATGTCTAGGTCCTAGCACAGACAGCAAACGCAGCAGTGACCAAGCAGTGCTTTGCTGGGGCGGCACTTCTCCAAATGTGCAGCCGAGGAGCTTGCCCGTTAAGACATGCAGATTTCACATTCTACAGCAGACCAAATACAACAGAATCTCCAAGTGTGGATCCAGAAAGCTCCGCTCTTAACAACCCCCTGTTGTTCCTTATGCATATCTAGGTCTGGGAGTCACTGCCCCACCCAGAGAGTTGGGTGAAGTGAGGAAGCGCAGATTTGACTGTAAGAAATCTGGGTGCAGAGGCCCAATCCACGTATTAGCCACATAACACTGAGCCTCCATTTTCTTGTCAGCAAATATGAGGATAATATAATACTTAGTTCATGGGGTTGTCCTATAGTGAACCTACTGACATTTGGAGCTGGATACTGTTTTTAGCAAGGACTGTCCTGTGCATGGTAGGGTGTTTGGCAGCATCCATGGCCTGTACCCACTAGATGCCAACAGCAACACCCCAGTAGTGACAACCAAAATTGTTTCCAGACGATGCCAAATGTCCCCAGGGGTGGTTGAGACCAACAGATTCAAAGGATCATTGGACCTAATAAATGCTGCAGGGCCTGACCTGTGACAAGCTTTTGGTAAATGTTTCTTTTCTTTCTTCTCCCTCAATTCAGACCATCTTCTGAGAAGAAGGGCTCTGACAGTTTTCAAGAAGGCTCTCAATGCTCTTTGTATTTTTGATATTTCCTTGGTTTCTCACTAGTAACACTTCCTAATCCTGGCTTTGTAGTCAGTTAAAATGAGCAGGCAATTAGGCTACAAAGGTAACCTGATTTTGTTCTTAATAGTACAATTTTCAGAAGCAATTATTTGAGTCATAAGAATGCTTACAGACCAATGGATTATAATGTCACAGAGTACAAAATATTTGTGGATATAGTTTCAGATTTCACATTGCAAGTAGCCTTTAAGATACTACCACTGGTCAAGTTTTCATACAATATCTAAGAAGAATATCCACAATTATTTGAAAAGGTGATTAAAATACTCTTTCATTTTACAAATTACGTAATTGTGTAAGACCAAATTTTCTTTATTAACTTTGACCAAAAAAAAAAAAATTACTGTACAGCAACAGACTGAACACAGAAGCAGTCATGAAAATCCAGCTGCCTTTGATCCAGCAGACATTAAACAAAATTGCAAAAATGAAAAACAATGCTATTCTCCTCACTCACCTTTTTGGTTTTGGAAAATATGGTTATTTTCATAAAAACATGTTAACTATGTTAACATGTCATGGATTAAATAGTAATTTTAAATGAATTAATAATTATTTTTAAAAAAATTTTTTAAGGAATTCTTACACATCGTATGTAGATCTGTGGATATGGGGAGAGAGATCAGAGGCCTGAGAACATTCTTAGAATTAATCTGACAACAGGTCTTTCATGGGCAAATTCCCCAGCTCTCTAGTCAAAGCACTAAAAGATTAGAATGCATGGCCCATGGAGCAAGTCAAGATTCTCCAACCAGGAAACAAAGAAGTTGGACTAAAGTTTCAAGTTACTCTAACATTCTAATACTTTTTAAAATTCTGTGATTCCAATTAACTCATAATTTGTCTCTTAACTTTTAATTCACCAATAATTTAATACTTTCAGTATTGATACTTAAGATAACTATAATATTTTAACATTTATTACATAAACATCTCATTAAAGTAACTATTCTTTAGTGTCTACTTTATGGAAAGCCCCTGTCTTCCCACCAACACTAAAAAGAGAAAAGACATGGTCTATGACCCCAAGGAAGAAAGGCAGACACATAGACCAAAAACCAAAATGAAATCTGTGCTCTGTGCAAATTTAGTTAAGAATAAATCTGAGATCAGGAAGACATGACCAAAATTCAAACAGTTACTGAGAACTCATTAGGTTTGAGAGAAAGTAATGATTGAAAACAGAGTAGTTGGGAAAAAATGAAAAAGATTTTTCTCTTGGCCTTCCAGACATAGGGACAAACAAGACAAATTCAAGGCATGCTGGAAACTTCAAGTTACAACATTTCCACCACTTTCCCTGAGAGAGGAAGCATTTCCCCTTGACGTAGCCACTTTGAGTGATGAAAGATATGACCACAGAGGTAAATACACTGAATAATTAGAAATGGCAGTTTGCATCAAACTGATGCCTCACTGACTTCTTCGGCAGCTACTTGTCTGAAAAATAAAATATGTAATTCAGGAGCCATAACAACTTGAATTTATTACTTTCTTGAATATGTTGATCACATCAGTACCAAAGCAATTCCTTTATTTGCTTCAAAATAACTCTGGGCAAAAGCTGAAAGATAGCCTCCAAGGATGTGTTAGAAGTTACTCTCTATTTTGTCTCAACTGCAGCATATTCTTTCTCTACTTAAACATGCTTTGCTGTCATAATAATCAGCAGAGCTGTTTTGGGAGAAATATGTCAGCAATATCATTTGACGGGGGTGTGGCCTTATCTGTCAGTAGTTTCGTATCTTGTGTGTGTTCAAATATGAGGCGCAGACTCATGTCTCCCAGAAGCTTACAGTGAATTATTTGTGGCTGAACACACACTGTGTCCAAGGAAAGAGTTCTGTTCATTTTTGGTTAAGGTGACATCTGTTTAACGCGGTAACCACAGCAAAAATAAAGTTCTGACAAGAGCTAGAAACGTGCTGCCTTGTCACCCCCAAGTCAAATTCACGTTACATCAGACCCTGCTTTCAATTTCTTTACACTGAATAGACAGACAGCTAGGGTGGTGGTGGTTCTCACTACCGATATTTCTATAAAGGAGTTACATTTACAAATGCAATGCTATAGACTGAATGTTTCTATCTCCCTAAAATTCATATGTTGAAATCTAACTCCCAACATGGGGTGGGGCCTCTGGGAGGTGATGAGGTCATGAAGTTGAAGCCCTCATGGATGGGATTCGTGCCCTTACCCAGGAGACTCTCCCAGAGGGCTCTCTCACCCACGGAGAAGACAGCCACCCATAAACAGGAAGCAAGTCCTCACCAGAAACTGCCAGCACCTTGATCTTGGACTGATCAGCCTCCAGAAATAAATTTCTGTTGTTTATAAGCCAGCCAGTCTATAGTATTCTGAGCCTGGATAGAGTAGCTTACAGGGAGCTCTCTGCCTGTCCTTTAGGTATCCTCTACCTTATAATCCCAAATCACAAGGGGGAAGAATGCACTGAAGGCATTAGGGTTCCTCTTGGTTTGTGGCTGTTATTCACACATTATCATGAGGTAGCATTTACTGAGCACGTACCATGTGCCAGGCACATTTCTAAGCATGTCTTAAGTCATAGAAACAGCTTCTGTCTTTGCAAATTCAGAGGCTGGTTACACATGGCACCATGCCATCACTGATCCTAATGGACTTCTTCTTTTCTTAATCAAATCAGCGTTATCCTAATTCTCTAGGAGGTGAGGTGAGAGTCTGGACACCATGTCAGTGCCCAGGTCTTCTCATGATTTTTTTATAAGGGAATATGAGTTAAGGTTGAAGAAGATAATTGACATTTTATAAGTATTAAATATTTTGAAATACTGACCTGTTTTACTTTATTTTGAGCATTTTATTGATTTGCCTAGTCATTAATTTAGGAAAACTGCTTTTCATGTTCTGTAGACAAATGCCCTACAGTAGTACCTGCCCCAAAGAATTCATTTCTTTCTCATATGAACAGATCAAAGCACAAAGCCAGGAGACTTCACCATTACATGCAGGGACATCAAACTAAGGGGCAGCCCACAGAGGGGCTCGTCTCTGGGGAGATAATTACTCACAGAAGTCAAGGTTGTTCCTCAGCTAGAAGACCACATGAACCACTGCTCTTAAAAACTGAAATCCCCAAACTAATAGAACTCACTTGTCATTTGCCACTGATTCCCCACTGGTAAAATTTGATTACTCTGAATGACAGTCCCAAGACAAATTGTGAGATTCAAGTACAAAACCAATCCATCAACAAACAGGCCTACCACTGAATGACAGAGGTGGGGTACATAAAATACATTTAAAAACTGACCTTGTTGAGCATTATGATTAAGACACATAATGTAGTAGTGGGGGTCACAGGGAAGGCAGCAGAGCACAGAGAAGATAAGCAGTGACTCTATACCATCTTACTACACTGATGGACAGTGACTGCAATGGGTACATGGGGGGACTTGATAATATGGGTGAATGTAGTAACCACAATGTTGCTCATGTGAAACCTTCATAAGACTATATATCAATGATACCTTAATAATTTTTTTTAAAGGCTCAAAAAAAAAAAAGAAACAGATCTTGTCCTCAAGTTTAAAGAAGTTAAGACACTGCAATGTTTTTAAGGTTTAAAGAATATTTCTAAAGTCGTAACTTTTACTTTAACTAAATGTACTTAAGATACTGCATTATTTCTAAGATATTTTAGCAGCAAGCTTTGTATCAGAGGGAACAGCAAAGTATCCCCAGTGAATGCTGGCCAGCCAACTTGCCACACTCTCTCTGTCATTTTTCTTCATTTGAGTTCTTCCCAATGCAGGCCCGGGACAAGGTCAAGGACTCAAGGAAAAAGAGATTCATCTGGACGATTGCCCAGAAAGGATGATGGATGGGAGGGAGGAATGAGACAGGCAGAGGAGGGGCCACAGTGAGGGCATGCGACAAAGATCACCGTCAGTGGTGCCCTATGCCTTTGGGCCTCTCACAGGCAAAGAGAATGCCTCGCAGGATGCCCCTCTGCAGGGCTGGAGGCTGGGTTAGTGGTTGGGGGTTGGCAGGGGCATTTGCTCCCCCTCACCCTTAGGCTGCACCTGTCCACTGGCCAAGCTGGCTCCAGTGGTCTGAGAAGGTCCTGAGATAGAAAGGGAAAAGAGGGGCCTGGAGGTCAAGGTGGGGCACTGTTGGTGTGGGTCTGAGCGCCCATGCAACCATCTCCAATCGAGCCCCAGTGGAAGCAGCTAAAATCCAAGGTGGGCATCCACAATCCTGCTCCAAAGCACCGTGAGAAATCTCTGCTCCTCTGTGTGTGGGATGCAGTCCACTCCAGCTCTCACCTTCTTCCCTTGTCTATCCTTCCTTGTCCAACTTCCTTTACGTCTTTGAAAAGAGCTACATTTTCTATCCAACAAATTGCTGACTCCTGAGTTTTCCACTTTAAAATTCTTTCATAATGCCATGTATCATTTTAAAGATGTATGCAATTAATAAAATACTGATGTGCTGGGCTCTGTGGGAGAAATAAAGATGATGATGAAGATGAAGATAAAAACAGCAACTACTAATTATAGAGGTCTTGTTATATGTCACTCTTTTACATATATGAACTCATTTAATTCCCATAACAAGTCTTTGAACTACCTGCCCCATTTTACAGATGCTTCTTCACTTCACGGAGGCATGGCGAAATTCAGTAACCTAATCGACATCACACACATACTCAGTGGAGCAGCCAGGACTTGAAACCAGGCAATCTGCTCTCAAGAGCCCAGATAAACGTTGTGGGAAGGATGGGGTAGAAGGAGAGAAAATAATGGGTGAAGTAATAGGTATGATTATCAAGGTAAAAGCAGTGAGTTTCTTACGGAAACAGAAGCACAAGGGGAACTTCTTGCAAAACTTCATCTAAAGTATCCAGCATATACTATCCCTAGAATGCCACCCACATCTCTGCTCTACTTTGTCCCAGTTGTCCCCGACTCCCACTCTTTGTTTTTTTATATCCCCCTTCATTGCAACAAATTTTTGCTTATTTTTATTTTACTTCAGTTTCAAAAGGTCTGTAAGCAACACTTAGGGATTTCCATGATTTTCATTTAAACTTCACAGGGGGAAAAAATCTCATTCAAGCTCTAAATATTAATGTTGGAGTTTCTTAAATCTCTTATATGATAACGAGATCATTATATCAAATTCTTCATATGCCTTTTTCTTCTCCTCTAGCACTTCTGGTAATACATGAAATCTTGGAGTGAAAGCAATATACAATCACCATCATTAATACTATAATATACTCACAGACACTATTAAGATAGAGTTAGAGAAACCAATTCAGGAAGAAAAGGAAATCCTCTAAATTTAGCTCAGGGTTTTACCTTTAAACAACAAGATGAAGGATGAAAATAAAAGGTATGATAAGGGTACATACTGATTATTTTAAAGTATATAATTACTTAATCTTTCTGAACACTTCTAACAAGGTTTTTTACCAAAGACTAAAAACAAATTAGCGTGAGTCCAGAAAACTTTCATTATTCATTCAGTGAACTTTTTGAGTTGGTACAATGTTCTAGAAGAGATGTTTCACTCCCTAGATACTAGAGATACTATGATCAATAAGACAGGATTATTATAAATTAGGAAGCGGCCTTGAGATTTAAAATAAAACAAAGACTAAATGAGCCTTTCTTTAAATGAAAATAATATACAGATCCCCAGGACCTGGTAATGGGAACCATTTTCTTTCAACATTTTTAAATGTTACTGTAACATATTTTAACATTTTTAGGAATATCCTAATTCATCAGATAAGATCAACTCCCCTAAGTAATAAAATGTCAGAGTAACAGATCTCAGAAGCTGGGTGATAAGGCAGACAACTGGCAGATAAGAAACAATGAAAGGGACTGTAATGCAGTGCACTTAGGAAAATTCAACCCAGATTATTTGTGGAAGATGACGTGTTAAGATTTATGAAAGTGACCTGACACTCACTGTGGATCGCCCCTGTGTTAGCCTGCTCAGGCTGCCTAACAAAATCCCATAGACTTAGTGGCTTAAATAACAAATTTATTTCTCAGAGTTCTGGAGTCTAGGAGTCCAGGATGAAGGTGTTGGCTGACTCAGCCTCTGGTGAGAGATCTCTCCCTGGCTGGGAGATGTCCGCCTTCTCACTGCCTGCCCACATTTCTTCCTCTCAGCACCAGTGAGTGGAGGTCCCTTTTCCTCTTCTTACAAGGGCACTAATCCAATCAGATCAGGGCTGTCCTTAAGACCTCATTTAACCTTCATTACTTTCATGGAGGCCCAATCTCCAAACAGAGTCACAGCAGGGGTTAGTGTGTCAACACATGGCTTTGGGGAGGGGCACACAGTTCCCTCCATAACACCCTTTGAAGCTGTCAACCTAGTACACTGCCACAAACGGAAAGCAAAAAATAATAAGTTTTCATTCACCCATTAAAATAGCATGTTAGACAAATACCCTGACCAGTCACTGTCTTGTGCTGTGAAAAAGAGGGAAGCAAAGAAAGGAGGCAGGAGGCAGAGAGGCCTTAAGAACCCTGCCTTCACAAAAGTACATTCCAGTAGATAATGATAAACAATAAATAACCAAATAACTAACTAAACAATAATCAGTGAAGGGGACAAGGGGCGTGATGGGAGAGGTAGCCAGTTAAACAGCATGCACAGGGAAGGCCTCTCTGAGGAAGTGGTTTTACACTAAGATCTGAAGGAGGAGAGGGAGCCAGCCATGTGAGGTTTCTGGGGAGAGGCTTCCAAGGAGAAATAACAACACAAAAGCTTGGGCTAATAACAAGCAACGCACAGGTGAGGAGAAGGGGTCGGAGTGGCTAGACTGTGGTCGGTGGCGGGAAGACAGTATGAGTGAGGTCTGAGAGGGAAGCAGGGAGATGCAAACCATGGTCAGAGTTTGCATTCCGACCAAGTGCAGCAGGAAGTCACGGCGGGCGTTAAAAAGGGAAGGGCCTGACCTGCCTGCATGGCAGTCAGCAGGGGCTTTCTGTGGCGAGAGTGGGAACAGCAAAACCAGGTTAGTAGGCTGCTCCATCAGTTTAAGCAAAACATGATGGATTTTTAGAATAGGCTGAGGTAATGGAGTTAGAAGGATTCAGGGTCTATTTTAGGGAGTAGAACCACAGGACATGGTCATGGGTTGGATAGGGAGGGTAGAATTAGAAACACTCTGAACATTAAGCTTAAGCCAAAAATTATGACATGGAGGGAAAATGGAAGAAATAGATTAGGAAGGGGCTGTGGAATCAAAGGTTCTCTTTGGAACTTGTGAAATAGGAAGCTCCACTAGACATGCAAATGGAGAATTAAAAGAGGGGTTTGCCATCTGTGTTTGCCAAGGGAGAGATGGGGGCTGGAGGGATGCATTTACAAGTCAGTATAGAGACAACGTATGGGAAGCCACAGAGCTGGGTGAGGACCTAGGAAGAGCCCATAGCTGGAGAGGCAGGTCTGGGTCAGCACCAAAGGAGGAGGAGAAGGAGCCAGCAAAAGCGTTCTCAGGATCCTGAACTTCACCTCACACCACATTCTGGCCCTGGAGAACTGAGTGCATATTTCCAACATCTGCACTCCAAGAACAGCGTGAGAAGATTCAGAGAAGTGCAAGGAAAGTGATTAAGAGAGGGAAAGCATGTCATAGGAATATTAAAGGACTATGATTAAGGCTGTCCAGTCTGAACTAAAGGAAACCAAGAGGGATAAACTGGCTTGTCCACTAATTCCCAGCATTACACAGGTGCATACATTGTCTCCTTTAGTTTTCAAAGATCAAACCCAAGTTCAGTGAAAATGAAAATACTGCTTACTTGTGCATTTTAATGAGACATGGTAGAATCATAAATGTGGGTCAGATAAATCAAGAGAAGAAAAGCTTATAGCTAAAAACACCAGAACTAGAAGCAGATGATGAATATATCCCAATGCAAGCCCCCCATGATTTAACTGTGTTCTTGAGCATGGGCAAGCCCTTGACCCCTCTCTGGGCCTATCTGCTATTCACAGCGATGCCAGTGCCTCTTCTCCTGGACAGAACTAATCAGTTTATACCTAGAAATAAAACCATGTCTGTAGGGCATGCACTTTCACCTGGTTTCCACTTATGATGGTGCTTTTACCACTTCTTTCCATTCATACTACTGCCCTTTTATGGTCATTTATAGCAGGGAGCAGAATAACACCAACAGTCCGCAGAGACCGAACTCATGTCCCTTCACTGGAGCAAGGCAGGAAACTCCACATTACAGAACTGATATGAAGTCTAGAAGTCCAATGTGCAAAAACCTCCGTGATGGTCAGTTTTATGTGTGTCAACTTGGCTATGGTCCCATTATTCATTCAAACACTAATCTAGGTGTCACTGTGAAGTGAAGATATTGTGTAGAGGTAATTAACATCTACAATCAGCTGACTCTAAGTAGAGAAGATTATGCTTGATAATCTGGATGGACCTAGTCCAATAGTTGAAAGGCCTTGGAGTAGATAGACACTAGGTTTTCCTGTATTAGGAATTCCATTGGGGACTGCATAGTCCAGTGGACTAGCCAGAACCCACAATCATGTAAGCCAATTACCTGTGCAAAAAAAAACAAATAAATGTGTGTATATATACATATGTGTGTATAGTGTGTGTGTGTGTGTGTGTGTGTGTGTGTGTGTGTGTGTATCCTAGCTGTTCTGTTTCTCTGGTGGAACTCTCATTTATACACCTTCCTTTTCTCCATAAAGGAAGAATTCAAGCTTATGTAAATGGACTATTTCACCTAAAGAGTTTTGTTTTCATAGAAAGCAAGTGGAAAAAGTTACTCCCCACTCACCTGGGAGGCAAACAGCATAGCTGTTGACAGGTGATGAAGATGCCAGTCAGAAAATTTCTACCTCTCATTAAATCACATGCTCCATGCACTTCGCAAATCCAAAATACTAGTATCAGGTTCTTAAAGATCTTATTTAACAGTATAACCAGCCAATGGCACTTTCCTGTTAAATCCAATGTACAGAAACACAGGCTAAAATAAATCTAATGCTGATGCTATCTTTAAACCCTAGTTTTAGTTTCACAAGATAAGTCCTTTGAGCTCTCCCCCAGAAATGCATAGACAGATGGCAGGACATCTGGGGCTGCAAACAACGGGGACAAAATTTGGTTGAGTAATTCCTTCCCCAGAGAGCAAACGTCAGCTTATCTCAGCTCTCTGCTTTTCACCCCTGTTCACCTTTGTAAATGAGGCCTACAAACCCTCCTCCTCTCCACTGGGAAGGGAGGTGCAAGAGTGATGTCACCCCCCGGCTAAAAGACTGGAGCCCCCCCTGACTGTCGCCACTCCATGTATGTTCCTCCTAAAACATTAGTTCCATTGAAGGATTCATTTTTCCAGTAGAGGAGCACAGTGAAGAACATACAAGTATATCTACAGCTCTAGACCCTCCAACACCAAGAAGGGAGTTGGACTCAAGAATGTATCCTGTCCAGCTCTCCTCTCCACCTTTTATTTATAGAGGTGAACACAGCTTCTCTTTAAATACACCAAAATTTTCATTTGTGCATTCATTCATTCAAGAACACTTATTGAGTACTTTCGAAGAAACTAAAATAAATCAGACCAGATTTTGGGCTCAAGTATTTGGAGAGAAGCTAAGTACATATATTACTGTAATAAGTTGGCATACAATACACAAATAAATTCTATAGGAGTTTAGACATAGTTACACATAAATGGGGTGACAGGATGAAAAGAAGAGGAAAACAGAAAAGTAATGGTATGATACACTGAGAGCTTTCCCCGGGAGACTGCCACCATGCTAAGATCTTCTTGTTATTTACATCATTAGTTGCCATTAGAAAAGTAATTACACAATGTTAATATGGTCTATAGGAAAATCACCAAATAACAAGACTATGACATAGTTTATATGGTAATTTGTGTCACTTTGCATATTGCTGCTCTGGTCTGACTGATTAGCTTGGGATGAAAAAAATCATGTTTGTCTTTAAAAACTGCATCTATATAAAGAGAGGACAAGAGCCCAAGTAAGGTCCTGACCAGGCAAATGCTAATAAGCTTCATGTGATTCAAACTTAGTATGCTGGCTCCAAATTAATATAGATTTCCACACAGTTCACAAGTGACAGGTTTTATGATAAATAGAGTGCTTCAGTAAAAATGCTATTAAATATATGTGAAACCTTGAACAGATGGCATTTATAATAGATACCCCTGATAACTGATCACCACTTAGTATTCTCTGGCCCAGACTCATATCAAGGTTTCATGATTCTAGAAGGGTGGTGGGGGGAGAGTATGAGCAAGATCTTAATTTCCCAAGCAGTCTGTCAAACAGCTGTTTCTCACAACTCTATAAAATCAGCCATTCATCAAAGCTGTTTTTAGGAATGGTAAAATTAAATATACATATGAATCTTCTGCAAGGTGAGCCATAGGTTACTAATTTCCTGACCTATTTACTTCAAAAATCCAAAATTTCCAATGTTCCTGAACCAATAGATGACTTGCACACATCACCTTTTCCGACAGGTAGCTGTAGGCTGTTCAGCTTTGGGATTAAGATCTTTTGGAGCCAGGAAGCCCGAGAAAGCAACTAGAATCAGCAGGTGGATAGGACAGGGTCAGCAAAGGATGGCCTCAAAGGGAACTACGAAAATATTTTTATTAGAAAATGCCAAATTAAGCCTTGACTTGAAATATGGGACATCAGGATAGAACAAGGAAATAGAAATTCTAAAACAGATAAGAGTCTGTATCAATGGTTGATGATTTTCAAGAAATGGGAAGATTACACTTATTTAGCAGCTATGACTCAAAGATGTGGCTGATCCTGTTCTGTCTCAAGTGTAAATAGTTAAATGCTAACCAAAATAATGCACATTATAAAATTAGAGCTACATGATGATCAGTCAGCAGTGCAAGGCACCTGGTCCCAACTTGTTGGAGCACATTTTCTAACAATCAAGAAAAGCAAACAACTTTACTCCACTAAAAAACTCACACATTCACACACAGGTCTCCTCTAAAGCTAATACCCTGAAGTTAAAAAACAAAGACCTCTGAAGTGGAAAAAGCCCAAGAATATAGAGACTCAAACACTATCTGCCAGTTTATTTGAAAAGGCAAGCAAGCAACTTACAATCTATAAACTCTGGCACAAATACATTTTGTCCAGATTCGGCAAGGCAATTCTCTTGATAAATCAAGTTTACTTTAACAAAGCTCGAGCCAATAAAACAGCTCCATACTATAAGCCACCTGGATCACTTGACCGTGTTTCACCTTACTTGCATTCTGCTAAATGCCCTCACTGACTGGCACTGGCCACAGGCCTAAAGCAGATGCACCAGGAGTTCAGCAAGTAATTGGGAATCAACGGATACTCAGGGTTTAACTTTGCAAGAACTGGCCCACTCCACACACAGGTTGAGAAATTAGAATTCTACTAGAGGAAACATGGTAAACAGTCCTGGGATTGAATGCCAGGGTACCATTTACCAACTGTAGGATCCAAGATAAATTACTGGACCACTGTTTGTTGAAAAATGAAGAGGTGATAGCTTTTAATGTCAACTTGGCTAGAGCTCTGAGTGGCTAGACACAAAATGCCACAGGAGAGGGAAAAGAGAAAAAAAGATAACAAATACTAAACAATGCCCACACCCTATTCCCAGAATTCAAGACTACTTACAGAAGCCTACACTGTTACAGTTGGTAGAAGACACATTTTAACACCAAAACTATAAGGACCATTTGACAGTAGAGTAAGGCAAGGTCACTATTTATAGGGTCCAAAACAAGACGTAGTCAAATACCAACAGAGCAACAACACATTATGTTCTCTGGGCACAGCAAGCACATTCCTGACCAGTCCTGCTGGAAGACGGACCACCCATTCGAACGTGGCACGATTCAGGGTAAGACAAAACAACTCCTGTGCTGAGACGAACACTGCTCACTCTTCATCTTCTCGTGACTGTAAATATTCTATACTAACAGCTTTGTTCTTATGATTTACAGCTTTGTTCCCTTAGGAATAAAAATACCCTTGGGGAAAAAGTAGATGCAAATTCCTCAAGACTGTGAGGTCTGTATCCATGTCCACACCCATCATTCAATCTACTGCTCTCATCAGCCCACGAAATGGCACCTACTGAAGGTGTCAATGGCCTCCCTATGCCAAACCCCATAACCATGTAAGTCCTCATCTGACTTGGCCCCTCTGCAACTCCAGACAATCCACCCCAGTCTTGACTTCCATAACTCTGCACCATAACTCTCTCCTGGTTTCCCTCCTCCGTCTCCAGGCACTCTTTCTAAGTCTCTTCTCTAGCTCCTCTTGTTCTCTGCACCTCTCCCAGCCTGAGTCCATTTATCTCCTCCTCTCATCCATTCTCAAGCTTTTAGTTACTGCCAGTGATTCCCAAGTCATCTCCATGCTGAGTTCCAGACCCATATAGTTAGCTGCCTTCTGGGCATCTTAATTTAGATCTCAAGACTCAAGGTGACCCAAATCAAATTTACTGTCACTGTCTTTAAACCTACCTTCCTCCTGCATTCTGGTTTGCTGAAGAGCACCTCGTCCCCCACAGGAAGACAGAGCTGGAGGCCAGGGAGGGAGTCCACCCTGCTTCCTTGCCTGGCAACCTCTCGTTCATGTCTGAGACTCAGACGTGCCTCAGGCAAACCCTTCCTCAACTTGCTTCAGTCTGGGTAAAGGTGCACCCCATGTGCTCCCTATAGACACTTCTACTGCGGCACTGACCACAGTGTTATAACTGGAACACAACTTGTTTGCCCCTCCCATAGATTCTCACAGCTTTTAATTTACAGCCTTTTTATAAATATAATTCTACTGTGGCTTGTGTAATTATTAAATGTCCATCTTCTCCATTAAACCGAAGATTTCTGAGCATTAGAAACTATCTCTGCTGTTCAGCAAACCCACTGGCACACCCAGCGCCTGAGTCACTGTATATGCACAGTTAGTTGCTGAATGAATGGATGTTTCCCTGTGTATCTCCTCAACAAGACTGGGAACTCCTTAAGAATAGGAACTATTTCTATATCCCCAGCGCCTAGGGCATTGTAAGCACTTGATTAACTACTGGTTGGTTAAATAAGTTAATATAAATTTAGTGGTATCAGCAGTAGCCAAAGAGCAAGCTTCACTTATTTTGAGTGTTTGTTAATAGATGTGGTTTTTTCAGCCACATCTATCCATGGATCCCAACTGCCACGGCACCCTTGTGCCAGCCACCTAATTCCCCGCACCTCCTGGGGTAGCTACTATTTACGGGCCCGAGAGTGATGACAGTTATATCCATTTGTCTCACAAGGGCTGCCAGTTAGGTACCTTAAATGCTTAGAGACATACAAAAGGCATGTCTTAATAGCATCAGGCTGTATTCCACCTTTGGATGAAAGTAAATTCCCTGAGATAAGTTATCTGGATTAAATGACTATTTGGAATCTCTCTCTTACTTACCTTCTCTGAATTTCTGCACACAAAACACATTCAAAACTTATAGAGACATCATTTTAAATATATTTTCTGGAGCAGGTAAAGAACAGCTTTTCAAAGCTACACACTATAGACAGCTTTATGCAACTAAGATTTTTAATGTAACACTTCCTGCTCATTCAGGGGAATTCTGCTTTCTTTTATCCAAATCCTAAGGAGGAGTAATGTCTCAGCATAACACACCTCACTACCTGCTGGCACTTGATATTAAAAAGATGAGGCCACCACAGGTGTTTTTTTCTGTGGAGAGCCACATGTCAAGAAAAGGCCCCAAGGCTGAAAAAGAATGATAAGAATGCAAATGACCCAGGGGGTGGGAGTAGGGCCTGAACTGATGATACCTCATCTGACAGTGAGAACAACTATATTTTCCCAGCTCCATTTTGTGTCCTGATTCTAAGTTACATTCTCAAGAAGTTTTCCTTTGCTATGCTCATAACTGGAAAACCAGAACAAGAATTAAAAAAAGAACACCTCGCCATTCTATGTATTTCTATACATTCTATCTGTAAGAAAAATGATTGGGCCCTTTTGGTAGATGGGAAAAGTGAGGTTCTGGAAAGGGTCTTGAAGATAAATTCTTGGGCAGTTTCCAGGGAAATGTGTAGGCAAGGCCACAACCTCCACTTCCCTCAAACATTGGGCATCAGCAGTGGTTAGAGGATGGGAACTACCTTTCAGTGAGTACCGGCTGTGTACCAAACTCTCTGTAGTTACGCCACATAGAGTATCCTATGTAAGCCCCAAAATCATCCTGCAGCAGGCTGAAAAGTGTCCCCCAAAAATTCATGTGGACCTGGAACCTTTGAATCTGACCTCATCTGGAAAGAGTCTTTGCAGATATATTAGTTACATTAAGATAAGGATATACTGGATTAGGGTGGACCCTAAATCCAGGGACTGGTGGCCTTATCAGAAGAGAGGAGGACACACAGACACATGGATAGCAGAGAGCCACATGAAGGGTAGGCAGAGGCACACTCCCGTCACCACAGACCAAGGATGTCTGGAGTCCCCAGGAGCCAGAAGAGGCAAGGAAGCCTCCTTCAGAGCCTGCAGATGGAATGTGGCCTTGCCGATATCTTGATTTCGGACTTCTGGCCTCCAGAAAAGAATTAATTTCTATTGTTTTAAGCCACCCAGTTGTGGAAATTTATTATGCCAGCCTGAGGAAACTCATACAAATCCTGAAAGGTAAGTATCATTATTTCCACTTTACTGATGTAGGAATTGAGGATCAGGGACACTGGGTAACTTTCACACAGGGAGTAACAAGCCATGCTCAACCCAGTACCCATTTACCTGGAGGAGAAGGTTAAACAGTGGGGAGGCACCCCAAAGGAAGAAGGTATAAGGGACAGAGAGAGGGCAGAGTTCTTTAGTCTTAAGAGATAATGGACCAGAAGTTAGAGGGGCTTGAGGGGCTGAGGCCCCAAGCACAGCTGGAAGATGCCCTCTCCCTGGGAGCCGCTCCTGAAGCACACAACCCACAAGTGGTGATCCGGGACCCAGCAGCTCCCAAGTGACCTCACCTATGGGTGGCTGTTCATTTTTGCTTTAGTTCAAATAACAACTTCAACAATGAAATCAAACAGGTATAGCAAGAGAATGTATCCAGTACAAACCAAACACTCGTTGGCTCTTGTCTCTAGTGGCTCATTATCTGCTGTGGCCGTACTTATAAACCATGCTTTAAGGTTTCACTCTGGGACATTGACAGTGTTTATTTCTTCCATTTATAAACTTTAAAGTATGTAGAATAATATAAATACCCACATAACACCATTTTAGCTTCACAATGTGTAACAGTTGGGCACATTTATTTCTGTTTCTCAGTTTTTATTTTAAACCATGCCCCCTCTTCTGATGAAAATGAAAAAATTCCCATCACTCTTGTCTTCCCCTCCTCTTTGAGGTTCTAATCTACTACCATTATGGAGGTGTGTAGCCCCCTGACTGACAATTGTTGGAAAAGGCATAATGAATCTTGGTGTCAGCAAAGCATGACAAAGGTCCCCCGTGATGTCTTGATGGGACAGATAAGAGCAGATGGAATGACAGTACACATTGGTATCAGTTAACAGATTGGTCTCAATCTACAGAAGGCTCTTTATTTCATATTGAAGGGCCCTTCCTGTATTGCTGTTCTTAACATTTTTACCCATAACTCGGATGAAGACTTAGAAGTGTGTGAGTTCAACTTCTCAACATATGTCATTCTTATATTTGGTAAATTCTGTTCCTCTTCCCCAGTAGATTATAAGCTTAGCAGGTGTACCCTCCTAAAACCAGGACTAAGTATATAGCTGGGGGTTCAATAAAAGTTGGTTAAATTAAACTGTATCACACGAGGACAGGTTGCAGAAACTAGGACTGTGCAGCCTAGAAATGAGAAGGTGTCAGGGAGATGTGATGGCTGTCTTCACATACCTGAAGGATGGTGAGATTTCAGCTGCGTACCTCTGGAGGGAAAATCTGAACAACTGGTGTAAGGAACAGTGAGCAGATTTCTTGCCCAGTGTAAGGGAGCTCTTTCTAACAGCTATATCTGATGGCAAAGGGAATGGGCTGAGTTCCAAGTCCTCCCACTGATGATTACAGAGAGACTTTAGAATGGATTCCTGCTCTAAGTACAAGAATAAGTTGGATACTCCCCTCCAAGTCCAGATTCTAGGATATTCTAGGCTTCCTTGTTTTCACTCCTTCTTTCTTAAATAGCCAATTATCATAAATGTTGATAAAGTAATGATATCTCATGTATAATAGAAAGATACCTGCAAAAGAAAAGTTACACAGTTTCTGAACTAGGGCACAAACACACTACAGCTGTTACCCTTCACTTGGTTGGGTCAACATAAAAATTCCCCCTCATGGGCAGTGCAGCATTTGACATGCAGTCCAATAATACCAGAGTGACTGACATCTTAATTTTATTGATTTGCTCCCACAAGAGACAGCAGCCTAGAGAGACGCCCCCAAGAGACAGCCACCTAGCTCCTTCCAAGAGACAGCAGAGCAGCCTCTCTCAGGGATATCATCGTGTCACACACTTGAGAGCCCACATGCTGAGGTCTTCCCTTTAGCCCAGCCCTTGGCCAAGGCAGCTGGCCTGTATGAGCCATATAAGCAGGCCCCCGTGTCCTCTGGCTTCCAGGAGGTTTTGGCCCAAAGTGACGCCCAACAGATTGGAGGAAGGGTGGAGAGTGAGGATATTTATTTCCCTGCCTCCCTCCTTGTGAGCAACAATATCTGGCTAAGTCCCTCTTCTGAAGAGCAAAGTTCCTGCAAGGCCATACTCCGCATAGGCAGGCTCCGCCTCAAGGTCCAGTCACAGATTCATGCCCTAGCCCTTTCCACACATGATTAATATTGGCTCTCTGCTGTAACTAGCCCTGGGATGCCGCACCATCGTCATGGTTACCTGATATGATGCTCTGCTCTCACCTTTGAAAAAGAACCTCTTAATCTCTCCTCAAATTACCTAATTTAAATGTATCTTCCGTCTCCTGCTGAAGCCCTGACCAACACAGCCAGACACCAGTATCGACTGGCTCACAGAAGCATGGGTCCCATGACAGAGCACGGCTGACCCTCCTCACAGGGCCCACTGCCACCCCCATAGTGTCTCCCCAAGTGTTTTTCCAAGCCCTCCCGGCAGGGCAGGTCCAACCCTAGGAGGAATAGCAACCCCAGAGAGCAGTGCTGGGGGCTACAGGCAACCCTTTAGGAAACACAGATTTTTAAAAGATGGACTGAGAGACAAAAGTCAGTCTTTTTTTTCAAAATCAGAGGAAAATAATCTTCATTCCATTTGATAAGATTTGGACAAGAGGCCATGTGGCATGACAAGAAACATGACATTATTTTCTGATTTATATCAGAAAAGCCTCCATCTTTTCAAGCTTCAAGTTTGGCCCATTTAAGGTTGAAGGTACAGGAACCTCCCTTCCCAGGTTAATACATCCAAATGCCAATCTGCCATTTCTTCTTGGTCCCTATTTGGCCTAAAATTCCTTTGTGATGGGCATCTAAGACTGGTGTGGCTCTAGAAAGTCAGTATAACAATATGACGATACTGAAAGGAACCAAAGATACCCAAGAAACACTGAGGAAGGACAGGGGCAAGCAAACCTTCCTCTGCCTCCCTCTTTCTCTCATTAGCTCTTGTTGACCAGCAGAGCAGGTAAGAGCACAGACATTCCTGAGCTCAAATCCTGCTTCCAGCACTTTCTAGCCAGTGATCTTGGGGACATTACTTAGCCATTCCAGCCTCGGTTTCTTCCTTTGTAAAACAGAGATGAGTATTCCTATTCTGAGAGGTTGTTGTAAAGACTCAATTACATAGAATGTTTAGCAGAGGGTCTGGCACACAGTTAGTGTTTAATGAAGGCCAGGTATTATCACAGAAAAGTGTAGTGGCTTAGTTTTCCCCTTGAAGGTGCTTAGAGCTTGAATTTATGGAAATGTGGTACCTGAATGCTAAATTTGCCCATGTGAGGGAAGTCAGAGGAGGAGGAGAAAATGGTGTGCTAACAAGGAAGGCAAGACATGGGAAAGCAGAATTCAAGGGCAGAACAAAGCAGAAGGAAGCACTCACAGCATGGCTGCAAATGCTAAATAGAGAGTGTAGCACAGCACCTCACCCTGTGCCAGGTACAAAGGAAGAGCTGAATTAATGGGACCAAAGAGTTTTAGTACTAGAAGTACCCAAAGGGAGATCTTGTCCCTTCCCCAAAATAGTAGCCCCCCGGCCAGGAACGTGCTGGGCAGTGCCAGCTCGGGCAGGTGGAGAGAAGTCAGCTTGCATTTGCAAGAAGTAGCAAAGGCTGACTTCATGGATTTGATCTTTCTGCCTAGAACCAAGCCTGCTGAGATCCAATAATGAAAGTGTTCACAGCACATTACTGAATACAGTAATGCCTTTCTGCCTCAGTAATACTGTGGCCTGCTCATGAATGTAATACAGTATTCACATACAGCTATGAGAAAATTCAGTGATTTACATTTAGGGTTCATGTTTTGTTTCCAAATAAAAACATCCATGCAAACAACAATTTCTACACAGATATTTCCACTTGAAGCAAATGGCTTAAAGATTTAGACTGTGTTTGCTTGCCTAAGATTTCTGACCTAATTCAGCTTTCCAACTTCCCAGGTTTAAGAGAGCCTGGTTAAAGATTCATAATCCTGTCATTTTATCCCCAAGGCAAATTATATTCCAGGCTACTTTAATGCCTGAAGACAACCAGCACCAGTCAGCCTAACACCTGGCTTATCTTGTTAGACAACTGATATGCTCAGCATTTTTTAGATAACTGAGTGAATATACTCCCTCTATCTTTTCCTTCCCTTCTGTACTGCTTATATTCAAGATAGATAACCACTCCCAGTTACAAGAAAACAAAGGGGATTGTGGGGTGGGGGTGGTGGGCATGGGGCGTGTGCTTGTGCTGCCATCACTGACAGGAAGCAGTACTTTCCATAAGCTGTCTCCTCATTGTCTTTTGTTCAGACATACAATCCTCTTATATATTCAAATGATAGTCAGGTCTTTGTAAGCAGTTCCCACAATCATTCCAAATATGGCAGGGATATATTAACACAGATATGTTGGCCAGGCTCTAAATTAACAATAGGGTATTTTATATGACCTAAGTGGACCATGATTTCTTATAGTTGAGAACATGAGCCAACACATTTCCAAGTAGAAGCAGTGAACGCAGCAGAATTCAATTTACAGAGAGCTCCTGGGACTCACTCAGAGAGGCTAAGCATCAGAGATTGGTCCTAAAAATAAAAGAAGCTGCTATTCTCGCTCACCGATGCCATCGCATGTTCAGCTGAAACACAAGAGACACAGCAGACACTGAGGGGCATGGTGATCAAGAGCTAGTCGCGTAGGCCCAGTAACGCCATCTGCACAATGATGCTGAACACACCCAGTAGTCAATGATAAGCAGTAGTAAGAATTACTAAGCACGTTGATAATAAGTGTAATGCAAATAGAAACGTTTTTCATTACTTCAAGCGGCCTGTCGTTTTTATCCGTGACAGCTCTTCAAAGCAATGCTTTAAATGAGGTGCACTTTTTCCATAGTTTTCAGTAAGAAATGGGAATGGTCTTGAAAAATCTAATAGTTCCCCCTGATAGGATTTGTTAGTTCTCTTCACTAATTACTAAACACAGCCCTACCTTTTCTGCACTTTATATTAAGACATGGGTTGAATAAGAATGAGCAGTAAAGAAGTATGCCACTACAGTTAAAATACCCCTAAAGTCAAGGTATAATTTTAAGAGCTATATCACTTTTCAGTTCTAATTATAAGATGCTTCCTGTGTTCAAAAGACATGACAGCTCTTGTGGATGAGAGTATGAGAGTCTCCCAGTGATTAGAAAGAATGGCAGATGTCAAGGGCAAGGAGATTGAAAAGAAGAAGGCATCCTGGGATTAAAGGGAATCTGGACACTACTTCCCCACAGTGCTTCTAGATTCCTTCTACAGAAAGACCCAGGACAGGTGCCAATGCCTCAGGAGTGGAGCAGAAGCAGTAGAGCGCTCCTAAACACAACTAGAGGGGGCAGCACAGCACAGAGCAGGGTTCAGAGATCTCCTAACAATGGGTCTGGACTTAAGACAGAGATGAACCACTTCCTTGAAGACCTGGGAAGAAGTGGCAGTGTGTCAGACCTCTACCTGTGATAAATATCCGGGAAGATGACAGGTCACATCAGAAGGACTTAGGATACTATTGTTTTACCCAACTGTCAACATGGAGACTCAACATCACAAATTGATTAGTTATAGAACATAAAGTCAGTGTTTCTAGACCAAGATTTGCAAAAACAATCTACCAATATTATAGACCAAGATTTGCACCCATCTTCTAAATTAACACATCACAATGCACTTATCTTTGTTCAGTGACATGAATAAAATATTGCCACCAACACAGAGACCACAAAAGCATTATTTTTATCATGTGGTCAGCTCTAAATTGAAATCAAAATGATGGCACTGAAGAGAAGTAGTTATAAATACAAAGGGACCTCAAAGAGCTTTTCTTTTTTTCCCTTATTGAAGTATAATTGATATACAACATCCTATTAATTACATGTATACATCATAGTCAATCAAAATTTGTACACATTACAAAATAGTCACAGTGATAAGTCTAGTTACCATCTGTCACCATACGAAGTCATTACAAACCAAAAAGGTTTTCAATCAAGAACTTCAAAAAAGAATCTCAACAGACTACTCTATAGAATAATAAAATTAATGGGAACAGAAGATTTTTAAAATGATGCTGTTAAATATAACAACTTTTCTTGGATGATTCTATTCAATTATAACAAGTAACTACATGGAGGACTCTTACTATCAATGCACAGAGCCAGGGGGCGAAAACTGTAAATAGAAGGGCAGGGAGTATACAGTCTAGAATGTGCCCAATACAGGCAAGCAGATGAAGACACTAGAGGGGAGAAAAGTGAGGTGTGATATACAAAGGGAGGATAAGGTGAAGGGCACAGGAAGAAAGAGAGAAAGAACACAAAAGCACATAATGAGAAGTCAGTAAGTCACAGCCCATCACAAGTGCTGGAGGAAGCAGCATTTCAGATGTGCCCCTGACGGGTGAGCAAGGTTTTAACAGTAAAGATGGAAGGAGAGCATAAGAATTTTTCAGAGTAAACATAGATACAATTAAAAAGGTGCATTATGGAGGTCTTTAAGGGCCAGGGCCAGAATCCGTTACAGTTGACGCTTGAACAAGGGGGAGAGGTTAGGGGTGCCAACCGCCCCATATGGTCAAATATCAACATAATTTGACTCCCCAGAAACTTAACTATTAATATCTACTGTGGACTGGAAGCCTTACCGATAGCATAAACAGTTAATTAACATGTATTTTGCACATTATAGGTATTATATATTGAATTCTTAAACTAGAGGAAAATGTTTTTTCAAATTGCCACAAATCTCCAAAAAATTTTCCAACATATTTATTAAAAACAAATCCATGTAAAAGTTCAAAATCTTGTCTTGTATTTAATTTGGTAGGAAATAGCCACAGAAATATGTGAGAAGGGAAGGAGCAGAATGGAAGTTAGGCCTTGGGAAAACTTAGAAGGCTGTGGTGAAGTGCTGAAGCGCATCCAGGGGCAGAGAGGAGGTGGTAGTTTTGCAGCTGTATGTTTATTTTTTATCTAGTCAGAAGGTGACATCAGCATTCTAGGCAAAATGGCCTAGTCATCTGAGCACAGTGATGGTCCTGGGCCTGTAAAGGGCGGTAAGAGAAACTACAGAGGGAATCCCTGTGAAATCTGATGAAACATTGAATGTGGAAAAAGAAAGTGAGGGTGGGTAAGGCAGGTAACAGTTAAGAATAACTTCAACTCCAGAATATTTTGTTGAGTGACAAAGAGCAAGTTGCAGAATTCTAAGCTTAGTATATTACATTTGCATTATAAAATAATCATTTTCCTTGTTTGATTTTGTATAGGTTACACAGGTACACATAAAACACTAAGGAGCCAGTAGAGAAGAGTGGTTAAATGGCTTCAAGCCAGAGTACCTGGGTTCAAACACCAGTTCGCACAATTACCAGTTCTGTGGCCTTGGGAAAATTATTTAACCTCCCTGGGAAGGGTGAGGCTCTCGGACACTTACGTGGAAGCAGTTGTAGTGGAATTGCAGTTGTGTGGAGATTTTTTTTTAATTAATAAAAATTATTTAATAACAATGAGGGTCCAGCTGAGGTTCTGTTTCATGGTTTCCAAGGTACTGAATCAGAGCAGAAGGAAGGTCAGGTAGGTTCAAACTGCTGGCAACAACTAACAGCCCACAGGAAGATCCCTGATCCCTGAAGTGGAAGCTCATTCACTTGAACATGGATGTGACTAAGGCTGGTAGACAGGACAGTAAGGGCAGGTATTAAAAAAGAAAAAGGGGGGGCGGAGCCAAGATGGCGGCGTGAGTAGAGCAGTGGAAATCTCCTCCCAAAAACACATAGAGCTATGAAAATATAACAAAGAAAAATCTTCCTAAAATAGAGACCACAGGACACAGGACAACATCCAGACCACATCCACACCTGCAAGAACCCAGCGCCTTGTGAAGGGGGAATTTACCCTAAGAACGCAGCAATCAAGTTTGAGAAAGACAGATGCACTCCTATGTTTATCGCAGCACTATTTACAATAGCCAAGAATTGGAAGCAACCTAAATGTCCATCTGTAGATGAATGGATAAAGAAGATGTGGTACATATACACAATGGAATACTACTCAGCCATAAGAAGTGGAAAAATCCAACCATTTGCAGCAACATGGATGGAGCTGGAGAGTATTATGCTCAGTGAAATAAGCCAAGCGGAGAAAGAGAAATACCAAATGATTTCACTCATCTGAGGAGTATAGGAACAAAGGAAAAACTGAAGGAACAAAACAGCAGCAGAATTACAGAACCCAAAAATGGACTAACAGGTACCAAAGGGAAAGGAACTGGGGAGGATGGGTGGGCAGGGAGGGATAAGGGGGGGGAAGAAGAAGGGGGGTATTAAGATTAGCATGCATGGGGGGGAGGGAGAAAGGGGAGGGTGGGCTGCACAACACAGAGAGGACAAGTAGTGACTCTACCACATTTTGCTAAGCTGATGGACAGTAACCGTAATGTGGTTGTTAGGGGGGACCTGATATAGGGGAGAGCATAGTAAACATAGTATTCTTCAGGTAAGTGTAGATTAAAAATTTAAAAAAATAAAGAAAGAAAGAAAGAAAAGGGGGATTACTCCTTAACAGGATAAAACTATTGGTAAATCAAAGATCAACGCATGCTTTAAATATCCTTAATGTTGATCACTTAAAGGGTGTCAGATGATCAGCTATGGAGGTACTCTTTTCTGATAATATTCCTTTCTCTTAATTAAAAAAAAAAAAAAAAAAAAAAAAGCAGTTACTGTGTGCTGACCTCCAATGAGTTCTGCACAGTGGTATAGAGGGCATGTCAAAGTGTGGGCAAAGGGTCTGTTTGTTTCTATGCAGAAGATCAAGGCCTAGCTTGGATACCCAGAAAATGAACTAGGATACGATATGAGGAGGAGCTTCCGGCATCAGCACTCTCTGGAGGACTCGTGCCGGGGGATGATCATCAAAAAGCCTCCACAGGGATCCGGACGATGCTGCGGTTGTGGCTGCATCCAGCCCACCGTCTCCTGGACTTGCCATAAGAAGGAGGAGGGAGATGTCTGGGCTGGCATGTGCATACAGTGAGACAACGAATTTGACTGGATCTGTACTGTTGGAACTCAACCAGGAGTTGGGAGGGGTGCAAGTTGTAGCACCCCAAAATCTCATGACTATAGACTATCTATGGTTAAAAGAACATATGGGATGTGAACAGATTCCAGAAATGGGCTGCTTTAATTTGTCTGATGGTTCAAGTACAGTTGGAAAATATCCATCATATCATAGATAAATTTTCACAAATGCCTAGGGTGCCTAAATGGTTTTCTTGGCTTCACTGGAGATGGCTGGTAATTATAGATTTGCTTTGTTTATGTCACCGTATTCCTATTATGTTAATATGTGTGTGCAAATTAGTTAGTAGTTTAAAACCTATACATACTTAAGGTACTATACAAGAAGATATGTCAAAGAAATAATCAATCCTCCCAAGTTTCCTTCATATGCTACATCTATAGCTTTTCTTCTTCCTTCCTAATTACAAACCTTAAATAGAATTCGTGCCTCATATCGAATTTACCGAGTATCATAATTCCTCCAGGTGGTAAAGATACCTCGAGACAAGTGCTGGGCATAGAAGCCACAGGGCATAAATCTGCAAAGAAGTAAAAAGCTAACCTTTGCAAACAATATGGCTTCTCTCTCACTTACCAACTTTACATTTCCCTGTATGGCCCCGGAAGATGACTGGTTAGCCAGAGACGGGTAAGATTCCTCAAGGGAGGAACAACCTAAGACAGGCACAGTCGCAGGGGGGCCATCAGGTGAGAATTTGGGGATCAACAGAGGTGAGGCTCAGAACCTCACCCCCCCTGCTTTGAGAGAAATCTTCTGCATCCGTGGATGTCTTGCTGCCCTTGTCTAGCCTGGATTAATACTTAGTCCATAGGCACACACCTGATCATCTGATCATCTACATTTGCCTTCTTACAGCACTAAACTATGTTTTCTACCTTTATCTTGCATCTACCTACCACTTCAGCATTTTATTAAAAATAAAAATAATAATAATAATAGGAGAAATGTGGGATCAACATATAAATCAAGTACAAAAATCAAATGAATATTCATATTTGACCTGATGGTTTATAGGTCATATTGCATGATCAAAACCGAAAGTTTCTGTGATGAATGCCCTTGTACTGTTCACCATGTAAGAATTTATTCACTCTGTAAGAATTCGTTCACCATGTAAGAACTTGTTCGTTATGCTTCAGAAGATTGGAGACTGACGAGAATTAGGCTTGAGATGGATTAATGATTGTACATTGAGCATTGACCCCCCTATACTGAATTTTATTGTTGTTAACAACCATTTGATCAATAAATATGAGAGATGCCCTCTCAAAAAAAAAAAAAAAAAAAATATTTTTCCAAATAAAGCTCATTTTTAAGGAAAAAAAAAAAAAAAAAAAAAAGAAAAAGACTGAAAGAGAAAGTTCTGGAGGCCAAAAGGGAAGACAAAGGTTCAATGTTGAGAGAGGGAGGGAGACGACCTGAGCGAAGAGTTCGAGAGCAGAGGACTTTCAGCTGATGGTGCAGCATGGCCATGGAGTGGGGCCACCAGCAAAGAAGGAGTCAGTGGAGACGATTACAGACAGAATGGTTAGGACAGCATCAGAGGGGATCATCAGGACTTTTCTCCTTATCTCTCTGTACCTCAGTTATCCCTTGTACAATACAACAGATGGAGCAATAGAGAAAGAGGACTGCTTACACACTGACTTCATGACACTTTCAAAAGTGTCATCTTTAGTAAGATCCCCAGAATGAGTTTTTTTTCTTTCCTGTTCTGGTTCATTTATTCAACAAATATTTATTGTGCAAAACACTATACTATCTGTGGTGGATGTCTATCTAATCTATGGCTCCAGCACTTAAGGGGTTTATAACCTATCAGACTATAAGAAAATAATTAGCAATTTTACAGGAGCTAATTAACAAGACAACAGGTGATTTTACAATGCAATATGAAATGAAGTGTCAAATAATGATATATGCTTACAGAGAAATATCGCTGTTGGTCATTGGCTATCCTTTCATCTAGTCATTGAGCAAAGATTTATTGGGCATTAACTCTATGCCAGGCACTGTGCTAGCTATAAAACATGAACAAACTGACAGAGACTCAGCCTTCAGCCGGAGGAAGAGAGAGTAACAAATGTGCAAATAAATGGAGACACACATTGTGGTTAAGTGTTATGAAGGAAAAGAATGGAATGCTTAAAAACAGAAGGAACAAAACAGTAGTAGACTTGGACACTGAGAAGGGCAGTGGTTACCAAGGGGGAGGGGTTGGGGCGGGTGGGGCGTAGGTGAGGGGGATAAAGGGGCGCAAAAATTCTCTGTCATAATACAAGTTGGTAACGGGGATGGTAGCACAGCATGGAGAACACAGTCAGTGATTCTGTAATATCTTCCCATGTTGACAGATAGTAACCGGGCTAGAGGGGGTGAGGACTTCATAATGTGGGGAACTGGTGAACCACTGTGTTGTGTATTTGAAACCAACATAACGTTGTGATTCAACAATACTTTAATAAAAAACAAAACAACAATAAAAAAAAGATTAAAAGGGAGAAAAGATAATTTCCACCATTGTAAATGCTTTGATAACTGGATTTGAAAAAAAAGTGGACTGTTTTAAAAACAGGTAACAAACAGCACAACTGGGGGTTCATGGAAGCTCAAGATGGTGTTACAAAACACCTGAAGAAAGCACATAGCAACACCTCGCCGTGTCCTATTAATGAATCACATGGTATGTGCCAGACTTTACTAACTCTATCTACTATCTCTAATCCTCAAAATAAGTCTTGTTTAAATAAACATTACCATCTCATTTGCATTTTGTGAGCAAGTAAACTGAGGCTTAAGAAAGTTAATTAACTTTTCAGAAGTTAGTAAACAGTAATGCCAGAATTCAGGACGTGCAAATCTTGAACGTCATGTTCTTTCCTATGCCATACTGACTCTTAACTCAGATGGTCTGAAGTTACTCTGCTTTTCTTGTGAAAACAAGTGTCTGAAGAAAAATGTTTTAATATTAATGTAATAATTGTTATTGCATTGAAAATAATACTTCACACACTGATATGCATGATTTCTGATTTCTTTGTAAAAGAACATTCCTTACACCTCTATTGATATTTTGCCAGCATCTTCTCCAGTTTGAGGACTTGATAATAATAACAACTAGGGTCAAATGGACACCTGCTATGTGCTAGGCATCATGCTTAGTGATGTCCAGGCATAGCCTTATTTAATCTTTGCAACAACCCTGTGAGGGGGAAGTGGCATCTAAAGTTGACATTAAACAACTTGACCAAGCTTACACCAAGTGAGTGGCAGAGCAGAGATTCAAACTCCAGTAGAGTACACTAACAATGTCATCCCCAGCACCAGCCCATGAATTTCAGCAGCCATAATTAGCTCTGCTGTAGGGAGAAAGAACAGAGGTAAAACAATTTGCCGAAGGTACCATGGCTACTGGAAAGCAGACCAAGTCAGCAAAATTGAAATTCCGGGCTCCCCATTCACTTCCTGACGTCGGTAACATTGTTTGGGCAAAGATGATGAATGTATGATCATTGAAAAAAATTACTTAATTTGATTCCTGAATGGCTCAAGTCAAAGGAATGAAAAGGCAGCCTGCAGTTTACAACTCCCTCGTCATGTCTGTTGAACTTTTGAAACCCTTCTTGTAGTACATACAGCAGTCCCAAACTGGATCATAAGTTACATCTAAATTTCCTAGTGAAGGGCTGCTAACTTCAGTAAATTGACACTGCCTGCTTCCTTCATTTATTCTGTCCTGCCAGACATCTTGCACACAAAGCACCCTTACAAAATCCAGCAAGGTCCAGAGTTAACCTGACAACGGCCCCAGGGATAAAGCACCTCCAAGAATCTTTTAGCACCTGCCTAGACTCTTCATCAAGAGCTGGCTTGATCACCAGAGAAATTCAGAAGAAAATAGACGGGATGCTCAGGACCCACTCCTATCTGCAATCCCCTACAAGATACAATGATCACAGGTGAGAGAAAAAAGTAGAAGAGCAGTCACAATATTTTGAGGGAAACTAAAATTTATCTCCACTAGAGAGTCAATACAGTATAAATCTCAGACAAAAACAACAACAACAACATTCTGATAGAATGAAAAAATGTAGTGGACGGTAATAGAAATGGCACTTGCACATTTTGACTGTGCCTACTCAAGGAAAAGAGAATTTGAGGTTTCAGATCAGGTTTATATTTGCTAAACCATCTTGTATGACTATTACAGGGGAAAAAAAGCAACAGTGCTTTTTAAGCCCATTTTTCCTCTCTGGTAAACCCAGGCTTCTTTAAGGGGTGGCTGAGGGAAAGGAACATTCAGACACTGTCACCTGTCTGGGTAAGTGCTGCAGGACAAATGCAGAGGGCAAGGAAAAGACCTGTATGGTATGTTTCTTATGGGAACTGCAGACATGAACTCTGCGTGGTATAGTGTTGTGTATCTATCCACTCGGCAAGAAGCCACTGATTAAGCACAAGATCAGTACAAATAACTTGGAGACCCTAAGAAATCAGCTTGGGAAAATAACACATGCAAAGAGTCATCACTATCTTTTTCAACTGATGCAACCTTTATTGACTACATAAGAAAACAGAAACCCACAAGAATTAGGAGAATTGCTTCAAAAAATCAGGACACCTCTACAACATATGACACACAAGAAACATGTAATGCAGAATAACCATAAGCACTACGTACACCATCACAACTTGAGTTGATGAGCTAAAAGAACATAATTCAAAGGTATCAGCGAAATGTCCACCAACATCTGTGGAGGTTTGCATACTGCAAGGACTGCCCAATGCATCAACTTGCTTATCTAAGTAGAGCCTAGTGGTTAACATCATAGGCTCAGATGGTCTGGGTCAAAGCCCAATTAAGTCACTTCCTAGCTATGTGAACCTGGGTAAATGATGTAAGCAATTTGTGCCTTGGTTTCCTTATCTATAAAATAGGAAAATAAACAGTATAACGTGGGTTTTGTAACAATTAAAGGGATTAGTACACCTAAGGACTTGGAAAAGAGCTTAACACATGGTAAGAGCCAGTTAATGTTACCTGAAATAATAATAATTACTATGGTTGATAGTAATTATTCTTATTCAGTAATCATTCTTATCAGTAGTGTTCTTATAACTCTGTAGAGCAGAGCTGCCCACCACCCTGGATTGCCCATCTAACTGAATTATTACAGAAAAAAATTTTTCAATCTTATTTGAGTCACCAAATAGTGGGGTCTCTGATACATCAATTTGGCCTGTATCACCAAATGGATTTACCACATGCATAATAATCACCTGTGTATATGTGTGCTTTTTCTACTAGAATGTGTTCTACCAGAAGCAGGAAAAGTCTTATTCAGCTCTGGCTTCAGCAATGAGCTTAGCCTTCTATAGACAGAAGATAGTGTTTCCTGAGCTCAACTTTATATCAACATAAATGTCTCTGGACAGAGAAGATAATCTAGAAAACTCTTTATGCTTTAGTTACCATGATTTTACACATAAATGTATCATTTTTATTATTAGTTGGAGGAGCCTACATTGATTAAACAAAAATCCCACTATGTATAATGTTAAACGCAATAGAAATTTCATGTCTTGCTCAGTTAATAAAGCAGGGCAGATGTTCGTGTTTGAAAGAGGTTCTGCTCCAGGCAATCACTGACAAACACAGGTTGCCAGCAACTATGACAACGTCGCTCCATGGCTTCCAAAGTCACCCTGGGTGTAGCTAACTCACAGAGCCAGAAAAGGGAAATTACGGAGAAGCACCTGTTGGAGATTTTATAGAACAAGCCAGGAAGTGGTATGTATTTTTGTTGTCACGTTCCATGAGATAGAAATTAATCAAATGATACACCTAAGGGCAAGAGAGGCTAGAAGATGTAGGAAGGGGAAATAGATTTTAGTGAACAGCTAGCAACATCTGCCGGTGGTTGAAATTAATCCCATTTGCTTTATTCCAAGGAATCACTATCTAAAAATAGTTGGTAAGTACTGAGAAAATTAAACATTCTTGTGAGAATAGTTTTGATTTACTAAAAATCTATAGTCAAGATATAACTTCTTTCCTAAACTAGCAGGAAGTAAGTTTTGAGATCAATTATTCATCAGCAAACTGTTGTTTTCTCTTGCTTTAATTTAAATATTTTTACTGTTTTTGAGTTTAAATACAAATCCTTTTTTCAAAAGGAAAAAAAAGTCTGATTTGTCTGATCTAACCACTGACACATCATCATCCTTCAAGGCTTAGTAGACAATCCCAATCTTGCTTTTCTGTGTCCTGTAGTTCTTATGAGTCTCCATACAAAGGAAAAATAGGTAGTCTTGAAATGTTTTCTGTTTTAATATATGAGCCTTATTTGCTTAACCACATTGCCAGATCCTCAAGGGTATCTTTTATTTTATGTTTCTCCAGAAAGTGAAAGTGGCTTTATGAAATACAAAGTGCCTTCGATACAGTCAAGTGTTATTTTTTCCTTTTGTACTTCTTTTGGTGCCTAAGCAGTGGTAGGTATTTCAATAACCAATTAAATCACTCACAAGTTTTTTAAAAGGTTAGAGCTCAAAGGGGCCTGTAAGTCAATTAATTGCAAAACAGGCCATAATTTTTCACCCCTTCCTTTTTCTATGCCCTTTCAAGTAGACTTCAGAGTCCATTTCCCTATCTCTTAAATTTGCACTGGCCTTGAAATTTGCTTCAGCCAACAGAATGTGGTAAAATTAACAGTTTTTAATTTTAGTCTGCTCACATTCTTGGGACACATGCTTTGGCCAAGAGAATAAGCCCACGCTAGCCTGCTGGACGATAAAAGTACATGACCCTCTCATCTTACTGCCCGGTCAACAGCCAGCCCTGGGAGAGAGGTCATTCCAGAGAGAACAGACCCTACCTAACCAGCTAGCTTACTGCAGAAATGAAAGCAAGCCCAATCAATATCAACCGAGCTGGCCCAGGTTAGCAGGACTGCCCAGATGACCCAAAGATGCTTCCTGAGTAATAATAAATGTTAATTGTTTTAAAACACTGATGTTTTGGAGTGGTTTGTTACACAACAATAATGATCTAACACAGACCATTAACTGTTATCTACTGCAGCCTTTCATTTTGCAGATGAGTAAACAGAAATCTTGAGCAGGAAAATAAAAATAAAAGACACTAACAAAGCTAGGATTACAGCTAAGGCCTTCTAATTTAGCAGTTTAATGTGCTTTCCATGAAATTATTTTGTTTCACTTTCAAGATTTGTGGAGTTTCCCAAGTCATTATAGACACTGGGGATCCACCCAATAAGAGCAGGACACTTAAGAATGCCACATGTAGGATTGTTGGACCTTTTCATAAAATGAGATTGTTTGAAACACACTATAAAAGGTAAAATACTATAAAAAAGTTAGATGCCCTACTATATGCCAGAGACACTGGTGAAAGTATTTTATAAACTTTTATTTTGTCAAAAAGAAATGTCACTGGGTCAGCTTTATCATACCTTTAGCTCAGAAAGCTGATCTTGGACATGAACCATTCTTCAAAAAAGAGGGTCAGGGTGGAAATTCCAGCAAGATTAATGCTCAACAAGTTTTAGAGCACTAAAATAATTGCTCTAGAATTTGTCTTTTTAATTTGCATTCTAAATTAAAGGACTGAAGGTTAAAAGAGCAGAAAACTTGATTTTGACATTAGAATATTTCCGTGGCCTACAATTGGACCTGAATGAATGAATAACTAAATGAGTTCTAAGCATAGTCTATTCTTCAGGAAAACTTTAGTAGTAGATTTTAGAACACAGGTTTTGAGAAAGAACTTTAGACTGGTTTTAGGATGATGAAGCAGGAAAATAAGATGTTATTTTTCAAAAGACCTACATGCAAAAGAAGACAAACAGAATGAGGAAAATATTATAAAGCTTTATAAAAGGAAAAAGATATTAACTATGTTGTACCCATGTTTAAATGCAACTTTATTAAAAAACTCAATTTTCTACTAATAAAAATTGAGATTTAAATAGCCTTTGGATTCCTTCTGTAGAAGAGTAGTTATATTTATGTAGGAAATTATCTCAGGTAAGATTTTTTTTTTCCCTTTAGAACAACTTAATGTTTTATGTAAGTACTAAATTTACACTAGCATTGTAATAAAATCAAAACCTTTCTAAATCTTTTCTATCTTCCTTAACATTTCATGAAATTTTTAAAGGATTAGTTTTATTAATTGGTCATAAATATGGTTTCTGTTCCCCATTTTATATTCTTTAATCTGCACTGACTCAAAATCTTTATTACTCTAAAGCATTATGAGTGGCTCTGGAGTTGCAAACACACTCTGGAGTTTAAAAACTACCCCTTTTACAGTGTTTCAAGCATCACATACTGCCCCACCCTCTCCAATGCAAAACCCCGAGCATGCCATATAACAAGGTGTTGCTGTCTGCTCCTGGACCTCAGTGCTGCTAAAACCAAGCTATTTGCTCTGCACCATCCCATTGCAGACCATTGACTTCATGTTTGTCCTCCAGAGCTCTGACTTGAATTGTCCTTTTTGCCCCTTTTGCTTTCTGAGCCCCAGTGCAGGAAACAGCATGAGTCTCCAGCCTCTGGGAATCCATCCCTTATTTCGGTCAGGAGCCAGTGCAATCCTCACCATCCAGACGGGGGCATGGGAGGTTGGACAAATGGAGACAAACTTCCCACTGCCATCTTTGTCAGATGTGACCACGCACAACTCCTTTCATGCCTCTGCACTGAAAGTAGGAAAATGAATTTGAACTCTTCACCCTGCCCAGATTGGAGTGGAAGGAGAGGGTAGAAATTCCTCTAACAGTCCATGTATAAAAGGAAAGGCAGAGTATTGTGTTTGTCAATACTGGGGCTAGACAGGAAGTAAAATGTCACAATTGTGACTTGGGACTAATTTCCAAAGAAGCAATAAGAAACCACAACATTATAGATCAGCCCCAGTCTGGGTTACTAAGATTGGTCAGTTAGAATGGAAATCTAACCTTCATTTATCATAATTTAAAATATTGGTCCCTTGGCAGGGGTGGGAGGCAGAGAAGGGTTTATATTTTGAGTACCAAATAACTTAGGAAGTGCTCACAGCTTAGAAATTATTATCTCTGCTAATAAAACCATTATAAATATTACTCCCCCCCTCTTGGAATAATTAGGTAACTCAGCTAACTGTTCCTGGGAATACGCAAAATCTTTGACCCCAAAATTTAATTTACAGTCGTTTTTTTAAAATAGTGACAAATATTATGTAGATTTTTCTAACAACAGGAAGAGTAAAAATGTTCAAAGAATGTGAAATAAATTATATGAAGGTGTGCATCTGTATAAATGTACATGTATAAATGAGTGAATATGTATTTACTCATAAAAAGATAAATGAAAACAGAATGGGAAAATGTGAATGAAATGCTTTTAGTAAGAGTTGGGCAAGAGTCTCCATTAAAAGAGTGGTATCTTTATTATCTTTTCTATCATCTGAGCTTTGAGTGTGTTTTTCTAGAGACAAGCAGTAAGCGAAATGGTGACGATCATGTGGCATCTGCCTGCTGCTTCTTGCTTTAATGCCACTTCAAGCACTGGGGTCTCTTAGCCCATAAGCGCAGTCTTAGAGAAGACTAGCAAGGAGGAGAAGTGCACACCCCACTTCTGGCAGTTAGCTGTGAAAACAACTGGAATGTTTCTTGGAACTTTCCTTTCTTAGATAATTCCATTTGATTGTTTTCCCCAGTACAGGATGGTTTACACAGACATAGCCAGGCACTAAAACCATGTCTAGTAATATACCTTCCCCTTCAGGAAAATCAGCTTCCTACTTCAGATCCTGAAAGACTCTTCTGCCTGATAGCCACAGGAGAAATAACTCAGGTTTCCAAAATCATCATATAAAAGCAAAACATTCACCTAACAGGCAATGACAGAAATGGGGGAAATGTAACAACAATGAAAATGGCAGCCAGACAAAATTTACAAGACAAAATTTACACTGAAAACCCTACAGCTAAGGTAGATTTGTGTTTTTTGCAATTATTTAAGAGGACATTTTCTTCCAACGTAACCCATCACACTCAATCTTCCTTTACAGCTATGAAATACAGCTTCCGGTTTCCTCAGAAAGGACAGGGGGGCTCAGTAAGGCAGGATTCCTGCAGTGCAAGAAAACAGCAGTTTGGAATCCAAGAAATAGTTTTTGTGGTACCATTTCTATCTCTTCCTACTTGAAACCAAATTTTTCTGGGAGAACAAGATGGAAGGACATAACCGTAAATTTATGTTGCTGCACCGCAGGATCCCAAGTTAGTGCTGTGCCCCATGTGTGCTGATTTAAAAACACGCTCTTGTTGACTCCTTACAGGCATAGGAGTAAAATCTGCTTTTCCTCCTTCTAGCAAGAATTCAAAGTCAACATCAAGACAAGTAATTTTAAAGTTACAAGACAAGAGACACATTAAGGACAAAATATATTTTCATATCGATAAATTCATGGGTTGCATATCTTTTGGTCACTACTTGATACTTATGCTTTATCTACACTCGATTACCAAGTCTTGGAAAATGCATGGAATTGGGAACTGGACAATGGATGAGTACATTCATCCTCATCAAATTTGTTTATGGAAGACAGACTTGTCAGCAGCTTTCTACCAATACCCTCAATTTTCACTATGAAATTTCTACCTTGTTTAGATGGCAAAGAGAAGTCTCTCATTTTATAGATGAACATCTATGATACCAGATGACATTTTTAAAGTTGAGATTTAGTATAAGAGCATTGTCCAGGGCACAGTTTTGCAAACCTACTCCTGACAAATGATGTAAACATACCCAACATACCCCTCATATTGCACCAAGATTTCTTTTAACTAAAAAAAAAAATGTTGAAATAAAGTAAATAACACTGGAGACTGTCTAGAAGTAATAGTAATAGGTAATAATAGGTATTACGTTCATATTCTCAGGCAACTGCCCTGTCCAGATTATTCAATTTAATCATCAAAAACCATCTTCTAATTTCTAAAGAGGGGGCAGATAATTTTTCTTAGTACATGTGCTGGTAAGTCAAAGGGGGATGGGACTTCAGAACTAGTACTCAGACTGACAGATCTTGCTCTTGTGTGGAGGATTATCTATGATCCTAAACCAAAAGGAAAGCCATATAGTTTTGTCAATTCTTCCTAAGGAGAGTTAAGTCAAATAAAATATTGGCCAAAATTTTAAACTCAATAACACTTAATGAGCTAATTAAGTCAAGGATTTTCATATAAATCAAAGAAATTAAAATTTTCCTAACAAAAATTCCCATTTTGGGAAAGTGGGATGAGTTGTGATTAGACCTTTATCATTAATGTTGTATGGTATAATTCTGCATTGAAAAAAACAAACTTGTTCGGCATTTGGTGTTAAAAGATCTTGTTCTATTGTCCATCTTAACTAATCATGGACACTGGACCTTTAAAGGTCCTGGAATCTATGAGCCTCAGTTACCTCACTTGTAAATTGGTGGTAAAACTTACCTCACAGGGTTGGTGTAAGGATTCAAAGGCATAAATGTATGTGGAAAGCACTTTGTACATTGTAAAGTCCTACATACACAAATGGTAGTCACTGCTGTTGTATCTTAACTTTTTTTTTCCTTCAGAAGTAATCTAATAAACCTCTAGGACTTTCTGTTTAAAATAAAAGTCCTCTAAGGTAGGTGCTACAGTGATTTTCCATATCACACATTTTATTGTTTCCACAGAGCAATAAAAGCATAGCAAGCAGCTGGGAAGGCCAATCTAGAAGGGGCTGGTGGCACTCAGAGGTCAGAAAAGGGAAGGTGTGGGTACTTGAGAAGGTGAAGGCATAGAGCAGCTCTGGTCACAGAGCTTATATGTGGCAGAGTCAGAATTCAAATACAGGCTTGTCTTAATCTAGAGCCCACCCTCTCTCAAAAACACCTCTACTGAATTTGTGCTTTCTTTCTCTGAGAGTGGAGACGCAGAAAGTCTGTGAACACCCACTGGTAACTTTCACCCCATCACACTAGCATCAGGTGTGTGACACACAGCTCTGCTAGCCACATGTCATGCTATGTGGTGGAGTAGTGCTGCCCTAGGTGTTACAGAGCTCTGCTAGTTTAAGGGCTACAGTTGCATCCCAGACAGTGCCTCCTGACTCCAGTCACTGTCCGTAGCTACTCTTCAGCACGGCTGGGTGCCCAGGGCCAAACACAGGCATCATCACATCAACACCATATCAACACAACAGCCATGCTCCAGGAAGAGATTTTTTTTTTAATGGAAGTAATAGCATAGCTAAATGTATAAGAGAATTCAACAATGGCTTTGGGAAAAGAGGTTATGTGAGGTACAAGAAACAAACTTAGTTTCACTACAAAGAACTGAGATCAAAAGAATCCAAGTGCCACTTGTCTGAGCATATTATTTCTTGCAGCAAGTCTAAAAACGTAACAGGCAACTTATGTTCAAGGTGAAACAGAAACATTTTGCTTGTTGATTACAATGTACACCTGGGAATTTAGTTCATCCAGTGTTGCCTGAGCACCATATTTGGTGATCACTCTCTTTGCCCAGCAGAGCTTAAAGGAGACACTTCCACAGAGCAATAAAAATATAGGGAGCATCTGGGAAGGCCAATCTAGAAGGGGCTGGTGGCACTCAGAGGTCAGGAAAGGGAGAGCGTGGGCATCCTGACCTTATGGCACAGCAGAGGAAAGAAGGTACTAGAAGGAGATGAGTACCACACTGCTAAAAATTGGCAACAGGTTTTCCAAACCATTCTTCTGGAATGGAAGCAGTGGGAGAGTCACCACAGGCACCCTGCTGAGAAACCAGTTGAGCAAAACCACATTTGGCCCAAGCCCCAAAGTGCTTGGTTGACATTTTTTACTAATGGTGTACATTCAGCATCAGTTGATTCAATTCAATCACCTGAAAGGCCTCCTTGAAACAGAGGTTATTTTTCACACTGGTGAAGCTACCTGAAGACAGTCTCCTTATTTAGGTAATGGAAAAACATCTGCTTCTTTATTAGCCAAATTCATTAAAAAAGCAGACCCCACCACTAGGGTGGGCACCCCCATTTCCTCTGGTCAGGAGAACTGGCTCTGGCTACCACAGATGTGGCCATAAAAAGCAGCAGAGGAAGCACACTGTCAACTGGTTCTTTCCATTACTAACCTCACTGACGATTCAGAAAGAAAAGAAAATATTTTAAGCCACTGCTAGAGATCTTGTCAAAGAGATAGACAGTGATATCAGAAAAGATGAAGACTTTGGGTTCAAAGAACACACAAGTTCAGATATGGATATAAAACACTTTTTAGATGTTTTACACTGGCTAAAGTCACAAAAACACACCTGAAAAAATTGTTCATTAGCTTCTATCAACTTAGTCCCAACCTACAAATGAGAGTTTTCCACTTCCCCGCACTGAATGCTGTCAGTGGACAATCATTTGGAATCAAGCTTCGAGTAAGATTCCAAGACCTCAGAAACAGCCGAAGGCAAAGGAGCCATGGGCTTTTCCTTTAGAACTGGTCAGCCAGCAGCAGCATAATGAGCCCACAGGGAGAAATCAACACCTGAAAGAATTACGTTGTTTGCTGTTTTGTGTGTATTTTTTTTTTTTAACCCTAGAGGCTTGGCAACTCTCCTAGATCACAGCTTTGGGAAAGAAATGTATCTCCCTGACGAAAAAGGAGCTAACAGAGATCCCATTGATGGCACATTCACCAGCTCTGTATGAGTCCATGGGTTTTGCCCTACACAAGAAACTCAACCAAACCGACTTCCTGAACAGAGAAAAAAGAGAGGAAGAAGTTGGGGAAACTAAGCCAGGTATGTTAGATCAGATGTAAAAGATAGCATGGCACAAGCAGAGTGACATCGCACCCTGCCCGCTGGAAGCATGGTGTTTAAAGTGCACGACTGAGCTTTCTTCTTCACTGCTTGCTTTTCACAGTGGGTTATAAATAAGTTTCTAGAATGCCATGTGTTTTCTGTATTAGAAAAAACGAGTGACTGAATCATCAGTTAACTTGAAGAAAAGGTAACGACAGAAACAATAGTTTTAAAAAATAACTTGGCTTTCTAACTGTAATTTCTCCCTCCCTTGGATTTTGTTTTCTTTCCTTCCCATTTTGGCACAATTTACCCTATTTTCTCTTGGCTAAGTGCTCAGAGTAAAGTTAGATTATTAATTTTCTTTTTTTTTTCAGTTTGTTTTCAAAATAACAACAATCTTTTTCTTACATTTAACATATGCCAGAAAGTTTTTGTTCGAAGTGTATCAATCCAGTTTAAAACTGAGCAGTCTACATGTAGATTCTTAACCAAGGGCATGTCATCTTAGGGTGGTTCTGCTCAAGCCAACTAATGAGCACTAAGAACCTTCCAGAAGTTAGGCCAGTCCTAGGAGCTAGGGATCCAAGATGAACAGTCCATGCCCTCAAGGGATTAATAGTTTTATGCAGCTACCTGAGTCAACATTTTATTACCTATGTGAAGCTAACAGAGAAGTGGTACAAATAACTGAAAAAAATCCAATGCCTTATCCAAAAATAATGTAAACATTGAAGGACACTCTGTCACACAGGGTCACCCCTCTCCTCCACGACCTCTATGCCTGGTGAGCCAGGACGAGGGCAGAAGGAAGTTCAGTGGGCCACGAGTGGAGAAAACCCAAAGACAAAGTCAATTATCTGCTGCTAGATATTCAAGCAGTGGGTATATTTAGTCTTCCAAATAAAGTACACATTCTTCATATACAGAACTGTGATAAAACTCTCAGAATAATTCTGCTTTGTTTGCTTTTAATTACCCATCTGCTAAGATTTCCAGTTTGCTTATTTTTGCATTTTTTCTTCCAGGGATAAAAAATGGATTTTATTAGTTTTGTGTGATTTTTAAATAACAATGAGAATGATTTTAAATGGTTATGAGAATAAGTACATAAATGCAATTAAAACAAGCCAAAAAATGTTAATACTTTTTGATTCTTTCCAATGTCAACCAAATTTCTTTAGAACTGATATTAGGTGAGGAGAGTGCTCTAAAACCTGAGCCCTAAAATAGACATAACGTTAGCTTTTAAAGCTGAGTGATAGGTACATGGGAGTTTTGTATAATGTTTTTTTTCCTTTTAAAAATAAAAAAAAAAACCATGATAAAATAATTAAAGTGGCTTATAGGCAAACAGACCAGGGTTATCTTGAGCAAATTACTTAATTGCACTATGTCCCAATTGCCTCCTCTTTACACAGAGACAGTACAATTTCCTCTAAAGTGTACACCATTAATTCCAAGAGAATGAAAAGATCAAGAGAAATTGAGGGCAACATTATTATCCATGTCTTTATATTAAGCACAATTCAAGATACCAACCCCAAAGTGAGTGGGTTCATCTCTCTATATAAAGGATCATATGTTAGCTGCACACATATAATGCAGCCTCTTAGCCTCATGAAATACGGATAAGAAAAAAAATTCCCATAGAATAAAAGTGGCTGTGAAGAAGGCAAATCATAGTGAATAATCTGCAATCTAAATTCATTAGGATAGATAAATCTATACTGAACAAAAGAATCTTGGAAGAATTTGCATATTTTTTCAAGTAAAGAATTTGATCTCATTGGGCAAGAGAGATCTTAAAATAACACTGGATCCACAAACTTTGGTTGAACATTGCTGAGTAAATTCTGGAATAAATGTTATAAAGAAAACTGGTTTACACAACATGCAAGGAAAGAAGACATGTAAAACAGATTCAAGAAACATGAGAAATCTGTTAAATTATTTTATGTTCTTTTCTCAAGATTACCAAAAGGAAAAAGATACTTTGAAAAACAGAGTATGAGAGTCTCTACCTTTGCTTTACTCCTCCTTTCTATTATTTTAGAAATTAATACCACCTCCTCACAACAGATGAGGGGAAGGACAACCTGATGAAATACACAGTCTTTAGCGCTCACCAAGTGCTAAAAGTTCTTAATATATTTCTGAGTTTTGTTGAGCAGTGAGGAAAGAACCATCTATTTTCCATTTCTAAAGGACTTGGACAAGCAATGCTGAATCCATCAAATAAAAATTTCAGTGATTAGATAGAAGGCAATGTAATTTGGTTTTACTAACAAGCTGAAATCTTGTTAATTTCAGAGAATGTATGGAATTCAGTTCAATTCCACATAAATGCTTACAGAACCCCACTATATCCTGGGCACTGTTCTGGATCTCAGAGATTCAAAGAGTTATGTGCAGACATGGACCCCATCTCCACTGAACTCCCAGACTAGTAGGTAGTGACACTGGACATTCCCTAGAACACAGAGAGTGGAGGCAGAGACATAGTCAGAATTAAGGCCAGAAGTATAGCAGAGAGGTCTTACATGCCACAGACAAAAAAGAAAAAAACCTCCAGGGAAAGGACTAGTCTTCAGGTTAGAAAGACCACTGTAGCATCGGTGCGGAAGAACCTGGAAAATAGATATGAGTCAGACAAAAACACCAATGAAACAGGGAGAGTTCTTAAGCTACAACAATAATCCAGGTGAGCAATAGTGAAGGTTCAAGCTTATGCTGGGTCATGCAGGATACAAAGGAAGGAGAGCTCTACTATAGTTAGACAGCAGGGCATGTAGGATTAATAGGCTGAATATGACTACAACTAATGAGATACATTTCCCTGGGAAATAGCTGCTCAGTTTAGAGTCATGTCATATACAAAGCATTACCACTGAGAACAAGATTGAGAGAGAACCAAAGAAGCAAATAGTTTATTCCCACTGGTTCTTTGGAACACAGTAAGACCTGGACAAGTATCTGTGGAAGGTATCAAAGAATTCTCCAGAACTGAATCAGTCATAATCTGTGAGTTACTGGCTTGGGCCACTCCCAGTCAATCAAATACTTAGGCTTAAATGCAAAGAACTAGTCTACGTGACTAAGGGCTGCACAAAAAAAGTGCAAGAGAGGGAGAGATTAAAGATGGCAGCATGAGAGGTGAGATAGAGGCTTCCTCCTAAAACTGCATATAATACAAAAATATAATTAATACAACTAATCCTGAAAGAGAAACAGGAAAGAGGGCTGTGCCAAACTGCACACACCTGGAGAAAAGAATAAACCTCATGGAACAGGGTAACATACCAAAGCTGTGACCCAGTGCAATCCCAGCCCTTTCCCCACCCCAGCTTACCGGCAGGAGGAAGAAAAACAGAGCTGGGAGGGAGTGGAGGCCTGGGACTGCTAAACACGAAGCTCTGGAGATCTGCTCTGGGAGCACAAACCTAAATTACATGGTGCTCTTGTGATTAGGGGGGTTGGAAAGCTAAGAAAGGCTGTATACATGGAGAGACTGAGATTCCAGCCACTTGTGGAAAATAGGGATCCACATCCAGCTGCTCTGGGACAAAAGAAAGGCAAGCAGTCTGAGAGACTTCCTAACAGCAAGAGGGCTGCTAAAGGAGCAAGGATTGTGCAAAGCTTACTGCTCAGGAGAAAGGACAGGTAGACAAAATTGTCTGGGTGCACTCTGCCCAGCAGGTTGGGAACTTTCATGAACTTCAGGTGCTCTGGCCCCTGGGCTGGGTATGCAGCTCCAAGGCCCCCCTCCATGATAGGCAGCCTACTGCACATTCCTCCTGGACACCCAGCACCTGGCTCGCCAACCGGCAAACCCTGCTGTGGCGGTAGGCCAGGAAGAAGGAATCTCCACCTATAGCAGCTACAACCGCAAAGCAAAAGGCTTCCACCTGTGTGCTCAGCACACTGGTTCTGTCAGTGGAGACAGGAATAGCAGCCAGACAGCAGAAAACAACTCTTTTCACACCGCAGGCAACATCACCGCTCCCCTGTGACCCCCGACACTGCTCCAGGGGCTGAGCAGCTCCAGAGAGCACAGCTTCTGGGCACTAGAGGGCACCACATACAAATATGAAACATCAAAGAAACCTGCTTCAAAGCAAAATTATAAATACACCAGAGAAAGAGTCAAATGAAATTGACCACATGAATCTTCCTGAAAGAGATTTCAAAATAAAAATCATAAACATGCTCATGGAAGTATAGAAAAATACTCAAGAACTCAGGAATGAATTCCGGTCAGAAATCCAATCATTACAGAACACAGTAGCAGAAATGAAACATACAACGGAAGATTTTAAAAGCAGATTAGATAAAGTGCAGGAGGTGATAAATGAAGTAGAAATTAGAGAAGAGGAATACAAAGAAGCTGAGGCACAGAGAGAAAAAAGGATCTATAAGAATTAAAGAATACTAAGAGATCTCTGTGACCAATCAAACAAAACAATATTCATATATAGGGATACCAGAAGAAGAAAAGAGAGAAAAAGAGATAGAAAGTATCTTTGAGGAGGTAATTGCTGAAAACTCCCACAATCTGGGAAAGGAGATAATCTCTTAGGCCATGAAGGTGCACACATCTCCAACACAAGGGACCCAAGGAAGACACCACCAAGACATAAAATAATTAAAATGGCAAAGATCAAGGATAAGGACAGACTATTAAAAGCAGCCAGAGAGAGAAATAAAACCACATACAAAGGAAAACCCATCAGGTTATCATCAGACTTCTGAGCAGAAAACTTACAGGCCAGAAGGGAGTGGCATGATATATTTAACGTAATGAAGCAGAAAGGCCTCAAACCAAGAATACTTTATCCAGCAAGATTATCATTTAAATTTGAAGGACGGATTAAACGATTTCCACATAAGCAAAAGCAGAGAGAATTTAGCTCCCATAAACCATCTCTACAGTGTATTTTGGAGGAACTGCTATAGATGGAAGTGTTCCTAAGGCTAAGCACCTGTCACCAGAGGTAATAAAACCACAACAAAGAACATAGAACAGTTCATTAGTAAGCAAATGCAAAATTAAATCAACTACCCCAAAGTCAATCAAGGGATAGAAAAAGAGTACAGAATATGACACCTAATATATATATAGAATGGAGGAGGACTAAAAAGGAGGAGGAAAAATGAATCTTCAGATTGTGTTTGTAATAGCATAGTAAGTGATTTAAGTTAGACTCTTAGATAGTAAGGAAGTTAACCTTGAACCTTTGGTAACCACATATCTAAAGCCTGCAATGGCAATAAGTACATACCTATCAATAATCACGCTAAATGTAAATGGTCTGAATGCACCAATAAAAAGACATAGAGTCATTGAATTCATAAAAAACAAGACACACCAATATGCTGCCTACAAGAGACTCACTTCAAACCCAAAGTCATACACAGACTAAAAGTGAAGGGATGGAAAGATATTTCATGCAACTAATAGGAAGAAAGAAGCAGGAGTTGCAGTACTTCACAACATGCTCCTAAATAATCAATGGATCAATGATCAAATAAAACCAGAGATCAAGTATCAGACAAAATAGATTTCAAAACAAAGAAAGTCACAAGAGACAAAGAAGGACATTACATAATGATAAAAGGGTCAATCCAACAAGAAGATATAACCATTATAAATATCTATGCACTCAACACAGGAGCACCTACATATGTGAAACAAATACTAACACAATTAAAAGGGGAAATAGAATGCAGTGTATTCATTCTAGGAGACTTGAAGACTCCAGTCATTCCAAAGGACAGATCTACCAGACAGAAAATAAGTAAGGACATGGAGGCACTGAACAACACATTAGAACAGATGGACCTAACAGACATCTACAGAACTCTACACCCAAAAGCAGCAGAATATGCATTCTTCTCAAGGGCACATGGAACATTTTCAAGAATAGATCATATGCTAGGCCACAAAAAAAGCCTTGGTAAATTCAAAAAGATTGAAATTCTATGAACCAGTTTCTTACACAACAAAGGTATGAAACTAGAAATAAATTACCCAAAGAAAATGAAAAATCCCACAAACACATGGAGTCTTCACAACATCCTCCTAAATAACCAATGAATCAATGATCAAATAAAACCAGAGATCAAACAATATATGAAGACAAATGACAATAATTCAACACTGCAAAAATCTGTGGGATGCAGTGAAGGCCGTGCTAAGAGGAAAGTATATTGGAATACAGGCCTACCTCAGGAATGAAGAACAATGCCATATGAGCAGTCTAAACTCACAATGAATGAAACTAGAAAAAGAAGAACAAATGAGGCCCAAAGTCAGTAGAAGGAGAGACATAATAAAGATTAGAGCAGAAATAAATAATAGAGAAGAATAAAACAATAGAATCAATTAAAGCAAGAGCTGATTCTTCAAGAAAATAAACAAAGTAAATAAACTCCAAACAAAATAAATAAACCCCTAGTCGGACTTATCAAGTAAAAAAGAGAGTCTACACACATAAACAAAATAAGAAATGAGAAAAAAAAAATCACTACAGACACCACAGAAAGACAAATAATTATGAGAGAATACTATGAAAAATTATATGCTAACAAACTAGATAACAGAAGAAATGGACAAATAGAAAAATACAACCTTCCAAGGCTGACCCAGAAAGAAACAGAAAATGGTAGCAGACTAATCACAAGCAATGAAATTGAACTGGTAATCAAAAAAATACCTAAGAACAAAACTCCTGGACCAGACAGCTTCACTGCTGAATTTTATCAAACACTTAGTGAAGACATATCACCCATCCTCCTTAAAGTTTTCCAAAAAGAAGAGAAGGCAATACTTCCAAACTCATTCTAAGAGGCCAGCATCACTCTAATACCAAAACTAGGCAAAGACACCACAAAAAAAGAAAATTATAGACCAATATCACTGATGAACATATATGCAAAAATACTCAACAAAATATTAGCAAACCGAATTTAAAAATATATCAAAAAAATCATCCACCATGATTAAGTAGGATTTATTCCAGGGATGCAAGGATGGTAATATATTAGAAAATCCATCAACACCATCCACCACATCAACAAAAAGAAGGACAAAAACCACATGATCATCTCCACAGATGCTGAAAAAGCATTTGACAAAATTCAACATCCATTCATGATAAAAACTCTCAACAAAATGGGTATAGAGGGCAACTACCTCAACATAATAAAGGCCATATATGACAAACCCACAGCCAACATTATACTTAACTGTGAGAAGCTGAAAGCCTTTCCTTTAAGACTGGGAACAAGACAAGGATGCCCACTCTCCCACTTCTGTTCAACATAGTACTGGAGTTCCTAGCCACGGCAATTAGACAACACAAAGAAATAAAGGGCATCCAGATTGGTAAGGAAGAAGTCAAACTGTCACTTTTTGCAGATGACATGATATTGTACATAAAAAAACCCTAAAGAATCCACTCCAAACTACTAGATCTAATATCTGAATTCAGCAAAGTTACAGTGTACAAAATTAACTCAGAGAAATCTGTGGCATTCCTATACACTAACAATGACCTAGCAGAGGGAGAAATCAGAAAAACAATTCCATTCACAATTGCATCAAAAAGAATAAAATACGTAGGAATAAACCTAACCAAAGAAGAGAAAGACCTATACTTTGAAAATTATAAGACACTCATGAGAGAAATTAAATAAGATACCAATAAATGGAAACACATCCCGTACTCATGGATAGGAATAATTAATATTGTTAAAATGGCCATCCTGCCTCAAGCAATCTACACATTCAATGCAATACCTATCAAAATACCAACAGTATTCTTCAATGAACTAGAGAAAATCATTCTAAAATTCATATGGAACCACCAAAGACCCCAAATAGCCAGAGCAATCCTGAGAAGGAAGAATAAAGCTGGGGGGATTACACTCCCTGACTTCCAACTCTACTCCAAAGCCACAGTAATCAAGACAATTTGGTACTGGCATAAAAACAGAACAATAGACCAATGCAACAGACTGGACAGCCCAGATATAAACCCAACCATATATGGTGAATTGATTTACAATAAAGGAGCCATGGATATACAATGGGGAAATGACAGCTTCTTCAACTGGTGTTGACAAAACTGGACAGCTACATACAAGAGAATTAAACTGGATTACTGTTTAACCCCATATACAAAAGTAAACTTGAAATGGATCAGAGACCTGAATGTAAGTCTTGAAACCATAAAACTCGCAGAAGATAACATAGGCAAAAATCTCCTGAATATAAACATGAGCAACTTCTTCCTGAATGCATCTCCTCAAGCAAGAGAAACAAAAGCAAAAATGAATTCATGGGACTACATCAAACTAAAAAGCTTTTGTATGGCAAAGGACACCATCAACAGAACAAAAAGCCATCCTACAGTATGGGAGAATATATTTGCAAATGACATATCCGACAAGAGGTTAACATCCAAAATATATAAAGAACTCACATGCATCAACACCCAAAAAGCAAATAACCCAATTAACAAATGGGCAGAGGATATGAAGAGACAATTCTCCAAAGAAGAAATTCAGATATCCAACAGACACATGAAAAAATGCTCCATATCACTAATCATCAGGGAAATGCAAATTAAAACCACAATGAGATATCACCTCACACCAGTAAGGATGGCCAGCATAGAAAAGACTAAAAACAACAAATGCTGGTGAGGATGTGGAGAATGAGGAACCCTCCTACACTGCTGGTGGGAATGTAAGCCAGGTCAACCATTGTGGAAAGCAATATAGAAGTTCCTCAAAAAACTAAAAATAGAAATTCCATTTGACCCAGCAATACCACTCCTTTGAATTTACCCAAGGAATACAACTTCTCAGATTCAAAGAGACATATGCACCCCTATGTTTACCACAGCACTACTTACAATAGCCAAGATATGGAGGCAACCTAAGTGTCCATCAGTAGATGAATGGATAAAGAAGAGGTGGTACATATACACAATGGAATACTATTAAGCCATAAGAAGAAAACAAACCCTATCATCAGCAACAACATGGAAGGAGCTGGAGGATATTATGCTCAGTGAAATAAGCCAGGTGGAGAAAGACAAGTGCCAAATGATTTCCCTCATTTGTGGAGTATAACTAGGAAGCAAAACTGTAGGAACAGAACAGCAGCAGACTCACAGACTCCAAGAAAGGACTATGGTTACCAAACGAGAGGGTGTGGGAGGGTGGGTGGGGAGGAAGGGAAAAGGGGATTGAGGGGTATTATGTTTAGTACACATGGTGTGGGAGGTCACAGGGAAAACAGTATAGCACAGAGAAGGCGAATAGTGAATCTGTGGCATCTTACTACACTGATGGGCAGTGACTGCACTGGGTGGTGACTTGATAATATGGGTGAATGTAGTAACCACATTGTTTTTTCATGCAAAACCTTCATAAGAGTGTATATCAATCATACCTTAATAAAAAATTTTTTTAAAATAAGAAGAATGCAGAGGAATACCAGGGTGCTTGAGTTTAAAGCAATGTAACAATGCACCCCCAACCAGGACCCAGTGACATGGAACAGCTTGTTGATCATAGTCATGTAGGCCCATTAGTTTACCATAGAGTAGTCAGGTACCCATTATTGAGATAGGTTAAAACATAACTAGCATTCTGGCTGAACCTATAGCACACTAACAGCCCCACTGCGGCATTCTTGGGGGCTGACTCTCCTTTACCCTTGCAGTGAATGTATAAAAGCCATGGCCCTGCTGCACTCGGGACTCAGCCTTTGGATATGAATCCGCTGAGTCAGTGCCGGCACTAATAAACTGCTTCTCGCCAAAAAAATGTGCAAGAGAGGGTCTTTACTTGAATTCAAAATACTTTCCTCTAGCTAGGGTAAAAACACATACACACAACAAATAAGCCTGAATTAAAGCACATATTCAATTTAAAATCAACATGTCATTTACTCTTCCTGGGGGCCTATATTAAGCAACCCAGAGCCCTAAATAAAGGCATGTGGGTGAGAAAGTCAACCTGACCCCAACTTGTTCAGTTGCCTTAAGCCACTCAGACTCCCCAACCTTTGCTGTGAATCAGGGGTGAGGGCAAGAGGGTCCTCAGAAGCCACACAAAGGACTGCACTCCAAACGTGCAAGAATGCACAAGAAAAGGTACCAATTCAAATTTATAAACATATTTCAACCTTTTTAGTGGCAACACTGATATTCATTTCTCTAAAACAGAGCATAACAGTATAATAAATTACAATGTGACATGACACAGAGTAAGTAGAACAATGCAAATATTGACCTAGCTTCTGGGCTGTCCCTTAGAATAAGCCCTTTGCAGAACAGCAACGAACCATGTATGATTTCTTCCATGTCCAGATATTATTGGAAAAATAAGCAAAGGCTTTGGGGATGTTCCATTATTTGTTGATTTTTCTCATATACTTTCTTTTCTTCCTCAGACAACATACCTCAAGACAAGCATTTAGTCTTTTTATCCCTTTTAAGACATCCCTTAAAAATTAAGATATCTTCCCAACAAAGAGTAAGAATTCTTGAAAGTTCCGATCAGCTGTTAGACGTCAGTGCTCTCCCGATTACAACAGAAAGGTAAGAAACATGAAGGCTGCAGAAATCCCTAAGGAGCTGAAGAAAGCATTTCTTATCAGTAACTCTTTAGGTCTCTTGATGTTCCCTGTTAGAAGAGAATTGAAACTGAATACCTTTCCTTTTATGTCTGCATTACACCCAAAAGAATGTATATTTTTAAGAATGTCTTACTTTTCCATATGCAGGTGGAAAACAGCACATTCTGAGAAGTCATATAATTCATCTTCTGTATTCAGGATAAACCCATGATCTCTGTATGCCATTAGCCCTACACTGAATGAATAGAAAATTAAATTCCCTACCAAAATAACTGCTCTGACACATGTTGTCTTCCTAAAATAATACGTTCTGCAAAAGGTGGGACAGGTGACTTTCCACACACATTATTTAATGGCCAGCTATGAGAACAGAAGTAAGGGTCCTCTAAGAACAGGAATTTTGTCTGTTCTGGTCACTGTTGTCTTCCTTACCTAGAATCCTGCCTGGCACATAGTACCTGCTCAGTAAACATTTTTACTGAATTAAGTACGTTATTTCAATGTGGTGAAATGAGAGCTTGTTGCCCATAACAAAACTTTAAGGTGTGAGACAGGTGTTAAAAAGAAGGCTCCATAAAAGTTAGTGATGGCTCTGATCAACATACACTTTACCTATGAAATTCCAAATAATTATAGTATGATTCACTGTTGTGAGCATTGTGTTTCTTTAGTTAGAAAAAATTGATTAATCATAAAACCAACTACCTCATATGCAATAGTGAAAAATTTCAGAGCACTGCATACTTTAGACAGTTTGAAGCATGCTTTTCACCCACAGATTCAGGACCATCGCCTAGAAAGTCCTGAGCAACCAAACTTGGTAAACATTGCATGGCTGGCCTTGGCCTCTGTGTAAGACATAAAATCCAAAAGGAAATGAAAATGCTCTGAGCACTGGGTGTCCCCAAGATAAACAATGTTTAAAAGGCTTCAACAGAAATCCAGTGATCATATGCAAACATCCTTTCTGCATTCACGGCATAAATCACTTCTCCGGTGGGCTCAGTTTCAGGGTCCTGGTTAATCATTTGGCCGCGGTAAACACTGAAAGCAATCAATCTCATATGCTCTGGAATTTGTATAACAACTTGCTGCCCTCACAACCTAGTTTCTCCAATCTGGATATCTCTAACTTTTCCTTTAGTAGCTAAAGGTTAACTGAAGTGACATATCCGATCTTCAACCATCAGACTGCCCTTCGATCCAGCAATGTAAAAACAAGCCCTTTAGGAAAGGGCAAAGAAAATGTTTCTTCTTTGAAATTATATGCCAAGTAGAAACCCTTTGTGGTATCTAAATACTATTTAAAGATAAAGATAAAATCCTAATGATTTAGATGAAATGAAATGCTATCTGGTCCACAGTTCTTCTGTTGTTCTGCAAAGACCTCAGGCTGGGGGAATCGACGGAGGGGAAAGACCAACCAGATCTCACCCCCACCAACCCACGCAGCTCCATGTTTGTCTCTCAGTAGTGAGAATTTAAAAGAGATTTCGTTTGAAACAGGTTCCATTCCTAAAAGAAGTTCAAAACTACTTATCTTGTTCAAAGGTTAACACTCTTGCTTGAAGGCAGGCTAAACCTGACATTTCAGTTTCCTTCAGGAGACTGTGGGCTCTTCCCGGGACAGTCTGTACAAGCTCTGAGAGTTTGCCTCTGTCTAGAAAACATCTGAAGCTGCTGGAATTGGCCCCTATTCTAACTTGACTTGAAAAGACAGTGAGCAGCATTATTGATCTTGAAAATTCTGACAGCAGAGTATCTTGATTTTCTGTTTCATTATGTCCAATCTAAGGATTTACCACTGATGCACCCAGCTTCCCACTCACTTTTTCACACTCCACTGCCCCTTAGAGCCACCACAGCAGCTCTGACTTAGGCAAACTCTAACACGTACTGCCCCATACACCAAGAGGCAGTGGGGAGGTGCAAATGGTGGCAACTAATGGTGTTCCCAGACTGCCCTCAGCTTGCTTTCTGAAGGTTGGAAAATTGAACCTCCTCCAGGAGATGCAAGCCTTAAGTGTGGGACTGACTATGTTGAGGTATGTTGTCTGAGGAAGAAAGGAAAGTATATGAGAAAAATCAACAATGGAACATCCCCATGGAGAACTACTTAGCTATTTAAAAGAAGGAGTTTTCTGTATGTGGTAATGTAAAAATACCTTGAAATTATGTATTAAGTGAAAAGGCAAGGTAGAGAACCATATGTATACTCTGCTTCCATTCAAGAAAAACGTGTATGTATACCTAGATGGGTATGGCCACATGGAAAATGTCTAGAAGTACCACAAGGATCAACAGATGGAGTTTCCTATAAAAAGTGAGACTGGAGAGGTTGTACAGTACATTGTGTAAACTTCTTGTTCTATTTGATTTTTTTACTATGAGTATGTGCTAGCTTCATATTTTTTTAATATATCCAGAGGATATACCAGATTGAGAAAAGACACAAAATTCAAAGAGAAATAATCAGTAACACAAACCCAAAGCCGGATATTCAAAAGCCAACTGCATATTTTCTGTCAAGGATGCTCAGGCCCTTTGGTCAGTTAACCAAAACATGGCACTCACTGTGGGCCTTTCATTCTGCAGCCACCGCCCCAGCTCTGCCATTTCCAGAACCAGACCGAGCTGTTCCCAGTCACTCCTCCTCAGAGGATTGCAGGGGAAGCCAAAATACAAAAGGGCAATAGAATTTCAAATCTGGAGCTTTATTTAGCTCACAAACAGCAATACTGAAATGGCTCTCCCCAAAGAAAGAGTGCGAATTACATTCTTTGAGAATATTATTTAAAAGACAACTATTTCCCAAGCCCATATATCAAACTAAGAAGGTATTACAGAAGAGTTGGCCCCTTCTCCTGCCAATCATGAGATGTCACATGGCTTTTGCCGGTGCATGTGTTGTACAAGTACTTCCAGAGCATTGTGTATTCATGTTCACTATCATTTACAACAAAAAAACACTAGTGAGGAAAGAAGGATGGATTCTTGTGAAAGATGAAATCAAAGAGGTTGAATATCAGGTCAAATTATTGAGCCTGAATGACTGTGGCTCACAAATTATGAGGATGCTCAGCACAGGGGGAACTTGATGCTTTAGATACATTTAGAAATAAATAATTAAGAATACAAATACACAATTAATTGCTATTTAGCATGTGAAAATTGGAGTGTCAACTTAGAACTCAAGAATGCTTATTCAATTTCAATTCACTGATAAATTTAACTTAATCTAATTTTCTTACATAATTTCAACAAACTTGGTAAGAAAATCCTTTGGAATTCTATCTTCTCTATTCTAGGTTGAAACTGACTAGAAAGCATTTCAAGCATTCAATTATTTTATTGCACAATGTTGTTTTAGGTGAAATTTAAGCAGAGATCTGGCTATTCTTTTAGGCTTCATTAGTTAATAGTTCTGTGGTCTTGGATAAACATCCTTTTTCGAGCTTAATTCTTCATCAACAGAATTAAAATTTGTAATCAGGTGATTGTTAGGCTACTTTTCAGCTCTAAAAGTCTGTGATTCTATGAGACCCCCATTAGCAGATTACTCACTAGCAAAAAAAGAAATCATTTCTCTATTCTTCTCAAGAAACAAACCAAAATTCCCATAGAACTCTTAATTTCTAGAAGTGTTTCACATGTTTTGTAGAAAAGAAAGTCTTGAGATATACACTGAAGTAATGACATTTTCATCAGATACCATGCCACAAAAAAAATTAGCTGCTTTTAACGTTTAATTATTTCCCAGGTCACCTCCCGATTGGAGTAGCGCCACTGAACATGTCAAGGAAATTCTCATGATGAACAATTAGATTTAAGTTTTCAGTGAAGAGCCACGAAGATCAGGTTGCCAAATACTGTAGCAAGCAAATGCTCAAACAAATGCTCACAATTCCTTGGACAAAGACTCACCATGTAATCTAGTGCCCCAGGATCCCCAACAGCTTAATAATAAAACTTAAACAAAACATATCTACAGAGCCAAGAGTAGCTCACATTATCCCATTTAACACAATCTTCAGAGCAACTGTATAAGACAGGTATCATATCCCAATTTTAAATATAAGGGAAGTGAAGCTGAGAAACAATATTTTGTCAAACATCACATAGCCAGGAACTATTGTATTAAACTAGAAATTATTACATATTATTACATAGCTAGAGACTATCAAAGTAGAAATAAATATTTGCTGTACTGAACAAATAAGAATTGAAGAACTGAAACAGGAGCTTAAGATCTTTGCCTGACATTCTCCACTCTTCTTTCAAGCTTCTGCTTGTCATTAATTGACTTCTTCCTCAGAGCCAGGATTAAGGTCTTTTACCTGTGTTACCACATTTAAACCAACATGTGATAAATGGTATTATTCTCCTCATTTTATAGGTAGGGAAATTTAGAATCAGAGAGGATACAACTTTCCCTCAGAAATAATGGCAAAGCTGGGAATAAAAGCTGAGTCTCACTGATTCCAAAGTACATGTGATTTACCAATATTAGAAATGGCTTCCCTGCCAGGAAGGTGGCTCCATAACTATTCAATTACTATATAGGCAAAATGATTTCGTCAACTCATAAAACATTTTTTACTTTAAAATGGGGGTCAGATTTTTGAAAGACTATAAGCTTTTCAAGATGATGAAATCTTGTTCACCTTTTGATTTAAAGGACCCAAAACATGTTATATCATTACAGTCAATTAATCTGTGCTGTAATAATTAATGCTAAATACAGGCCTGTACAACCTTAAGCTTTGAATCATAATCTTCTAAAAAAAGTTATCCTTCTGTGGGAATTAAGAGAAAAAAGTAACAAATAAGAGAGTGAAAGAATGAATGGAATGTTTTGTGGGGCCCAAATTTCTGCTGGTGATTGAACAGAATCTTATTTGAAGGGCAGAATATGCCATAGTGGAAATGGAAATACTTTTCATTCTTCTCTCCATTCATTTCAAAGGAAATCTAATCTCCTGTTTGATAAAATAGAACCATATGATGAAATTAATTCTGATTAAAAGGTGAAAAATGATTTGAGGGATTCATTTTGTAATAAATATTTGCTGCATTGAACCGAAGATCTCCAATGTCTTTTTTAGCAAACACATCTTATTCTCCATATGAAGACCAACCTACGACCACACACACCCCTGAGGCCCCAGGAATCGAACTCCAGTCCAGACTCAGTCCTGGTTTTACTCTCCATGGGAAATCTATGGCACAAGGACCAGCAGCACTCCTCACCATAACACACCTCTCCTTTCTCTCTCCTTTTCCTTCCTTTTCTTTCTTTCTGCTCACCCCTATTTTGCCTCCCTGTGTATCATCAAGTACTTTAGAAAGGTGACCTGCAGAACTAAAAATCATCACGCTAAGTCTTCCAGTGGAAACACAGTGGATGGAACAAGTGTTCTTCTCCACTTTTTCCTAAAGCCCCTTAAAATGAAAGAAAGGGATAAAAGTATGCATGTCAAAGATGAGACAGTAATAGGAGATGATAGAGATTTTTCAAGAGAGAAAGCAGGTAGACAGTGACTGACAGTTCAGGTTTCTTAGCTTTAGGTGCCTTTAATGAGTGGCCAATGTTGCAGAACACACCCTGTGAAGACGCTGAATCAGAAAGGCTATGAACCTGGGACTACCCAGCACAGCTGAGCAAAGCACCTGACTGAAAGAGGAGAGAGAGGAGACAGTAGGTAATACTCAGTGGGGAGACCACCAGCCCCCAGCCCCATTTGTCTCCATAATCCCTTTGCAGAAAGATCCAAAATCAAATGAGAGAGAGAGGAGATAAAGAGTGGAGTGGAGAGGGGAGCAGAGGGGAGAAGAAAGGAGAGGATATAGATGTGTGTCCTAAAAGACAGGCTAGAGAAAATGGAGGGGAATAGGAAGTCATCAATGCAATAATTTAAGAGTATCTTCCAGAATCGAAGGGCAATGAGATCCCAAACTGAAAGCATATATTGTGTGCTTAACACAATAGATAAAAAAACAAAACTTATATCACAGAACCTCATCATAAAATTTCAGAACACTATTCCAGAGCAGGTAAAAACCCAGTCACAAACAAATGGTTTGGAATCAGTGGCCTAACTCTTCCCAATAATATTGGAAGATAGAAGATAATGGAACAATATCTTCAAAAAATCTGAGAGAAATCATTTGCAACCTAGAATTCTACAGCCAATCCTATTATTAATTGAAATAAAGGTAGGATCAAGACATTTTCAGACACACAAAAGCTAAAAAAAATTATCTCCATTGCACCTTTTCTCAGAGGCAATTTGGAAAATTTGGTTGCACTAAAATTAGGGAATAAACCAAGAAAAAGCAAGCAGGGATCCCAAACTTGGGGATGTATATAGGAGACTATTTAAGGGAAGGCTGAAAATGACTACTACACAAGTCTAGGAAACAAGAAGAAATAGGACAGAATTTTGACTGACTGCTGGATACATGTCTCCCATTAACAAAAACAAGGGAAAAAAACAGAACTGTCAGAAGACCTCATGTTTTTAAGCATTTTAAGAGCAACATTAGCATTTGGTCAGAATGTTTAGGAATAAATTATGAACACATAAAAATCTAAATAAACACACAAGAAAGATACATTTATCAATTTTTTAAAAAGTTATAGGAAAAAATCAATGAAACAAGTGTTTACAATGTGGCAGAACCATGATCAATATTTACATGGTCATAATAAAGTTAGTACTAAAAACTAATTCAGTAAAAAACTGTGACCTAACTATACTGGGAGTATAAATCCTGAAATACTTATAGAGGAAATGATATAATATCTGGGGATTGCTTCAAAATATTCACTATAGGGGAAGGAAAGGGATGGGAAGGCAGTGGATATGGACAAATTAACTTCGACCACACCTTAATAGTTGTTGAAGCTAGATGATGGGTTCACTTTACTATTCCCACTCTTTTTTTGTGTAATTTTCCATAATACAAAGTTTTTCAAAAATAATATTGGGAGGACAGGAAAGGCGAGGAAGAACTGTGAAGACAGTGAAGGCCAGGACTCTGTCACTTGGCCCTGGTTGGCTAGCTCACTACACACATGTGGGCAGCACGTCATTACTGACTCTATATAAAGAGCTCAGCTCAGTGCTCTGGCTGACATGGTGGCACAGCTGCACAGATGCAGGAGAGCAGAGGTTGGAGTGGTGGCAGGGCAGAAGACAGAGACCAAGATGGCTGTGGGGGGCAGAGAGGCCCAGAGGCAGAAATCTGCTTGCTGCAAGCAGACTTGTTCTGAGTGGAAGGGATTCTAGTGAGTGATCTGCCACAGTGGGAATAAAGTTGGGTATAAAACCTTTCACTCCAAGAATGTTCCACTGTCATTTTTTCAGTCTCACTGAATCCAATAGTGAATTTGTCCAGGGTTGAAACCCATTGGCAAGACAATTGGCAGCATCGGCAGGATTCATTGTAGACTGAAGAACAAAATAGGCTGCCCTCATGGGAGGAGCGTTTCAGTGGGCTGAGCCTATGAATGGGGAGACATTCATGTGTCCCCCAGTGAACATGCGGTCCAACATGGTTTGCCTCCTAGAGGACTGAGCCCCACCCCAGGACTGGGAAGAGGTGGAGGCAACACCTGAGGCAGTAAAGTTGGCCCTCAGCAAAATAGGGAATTCCTTAGAGAAACAAAGTGCCTGTGAGGTGGCAGGAACTGTGGGGTGTTTTTTTTCTCACAGTACTGAGAAAGGCGATAAGGGATAAAGACATCCTCCTGCAGGAAGCATGAGAAGAGACAGCACGAGAACGTGAGCTGCAAGGTACCACAGAGGAAGTAAAAAATTTGTTGATGACTGAAATGGCATCACTATGAGGTGCTGTGGAAATGATAAAGGATGTAATGGTAGCACAAGAGGAAGCAGCAGCTCAGGAAGAAACAGCACAGAAGTGCAGGCTGCCAGGTGCCGTGGGGCAGGTGAAGGGTGTAGCAGAGCCATCAGCCCTAGAAATGAAGAAGGAGCTGAGGATTGATGAACAGGTAGTGGTGGAGGCTCTGTTGGTGCAGGAGGAATCAGCCATTCCTTGGATGAAACCCCACCTGGTTGAAAGCTGGTGGAAAGCCCAAAAGAAAATAAAGACTCAGCAACCATGGGTTCCTCCAGGAGAGGTGCAGCTTCCTCCCCAGGTCGTGGAGCACGCTATGCTCTGCTCCTATCCTCAGGCTCAAGCAATGAAAGCTTGGAAAGAAATAAGGTCTGATACTCAGAGGAAGAATTTAAAGGGCCTCATGAAGGTCACAAGGATCCAGATGTGGGCTGATTTGCAAAAGGCAAGAGCAGACAGAAAGAAATTGGATGGAAAGTCAAATAGAATTGTGGGAAAGATGGGGTTCCAATGGCCAGGATCCTCACTGAACTTAAAGCACCTGATGATGTAACTGGCCTGTTGCTAGGCTACTGCTTCCACACCCACAGGCAATAAGCTATTACTGCACTATATAGAGAGCTCGGCCCAGTACTCTGGGCGGAGACGGAGATGCTAGTGCTTAACCTACCACTGGGAGAACAAGCCGGGTAATAAACCCTTTCACCCCAAGAACGTTCTACTGTCATTTCTTTGGTAACACTGAATCCATAGGGAACTTGCCCAGGGTTGAAACCCATTGGCAAGACCAGAATCGGAGTTGTACCAACAACTGAAACAAGAACAGTGATTCCAGCCACTGAGGACAAAGAAGTAGAAGCCAGAGACAGACAAGACTGGCCTGTGTGTCTGCCAGACTTTCTGCTGGAGAGGCTGGAGAAGATGAGTATTATAAGGCTAACCCATGGTGCTTTCGGTTAACTCATCTGAGTAGAACTAGTTTGAATACAACTGGGATGATCACTTGGTGGCAATGGACCTTCTCAGGCTTGAGGGTTATTATATTTTCCATTATTTGTATATTGTATATTGTTGTAGCTTCTGTTGTTATTGGGGAATTTGGTTACAATATTCCAGCTTCCTTGCACAGGGACCGCTGCAGAAGATTAAGCACCCATGGACTTAGGGGCAAGAATCCTAGAGGGGTGAAGTGTGTAGAAAGTGAAGGTTCCTGTGGTCAGGATTCTCACTTGACCCTGGTTGGCTTGCTCACTACACATGTGTGGGCAATACGTTGTTACTGACTCTATATAAAGAGCTCTGCCCGGTGCTCTGGGCTGCTGCATGGCTGCAGGGCTGTAAGACTGCAGGAGAGCAGAGATTGGAGTGGTGGCAGTGCTGAGGACAGAGACTGAGATGGTTGTGGGGCCAGACAGGCCCAGAGGCAGAGACCAGCTTGCTGCATGCAGACTTGCTCTGTGGCGGACAGGATTCTAGTGATTGACCTGCCGCTGTGGGGAATAAAGTTGGGTATAAATACTTTCACCTCAGGAATATTCCACTGTCATTTTTTTGGTCTCATTTCTCTGGTCACATTGAATCCATAGTGAACTTGCCCAGGGCTGAAACCCATTGGCAAGACAATTGGTGAAGTCGGCAGGGTTCACTGTTGACCACAGAAAAAGACAAGCTGCCCTTATGGGAGGGGTGCTTCAGCAGGCACCCCTGTGAATGGGGAGACAGTGTATTTTCCCCCAATGGGTATGTGGTCTGAGGTGGCTTGCCTCCTAGAGGACTGGGCCCTAGCCCAGGACTGGAAGCAAGTGGAGGTGATACCTGAGGCAGAAGGGGTAGCCCTCAGGATAGTAAGTAGGTCTTTTGAGAGACACAGTGCCCGTGAAGCAGCGGGGACTGTGGGTTGGCTGCTTCTCACAGTATTAAAAAAATCTACAGAAGAGAAGGACATGCTCCTGAAGAAGACCCAAGAAATGGCAGCATGAGAATGCGAGCTGCAAACTTCTGTGGATTCCCTGAAGATGGAAATGGCATTGATGCGAGAGGAGGCAGCATGATAATGCTGGCAGAGAGGTACCATTGAAGAGGTAAAAGATTCCTTACAGAAGGAGACGGCAGCACTGCCAGGCAGGTGCTTTGAAGGAGGAAAAGGCCATCAAGGTAAAAGACGAACTCCTGAGGAAAGAACAGGCGGAGACGGCACGAGAACACCAGCTGTGAAGCATTGAGGTGAAGGTAAGAGAGCTGCTGAAGACTGAGCTAGCATTGCTGCGAGGCACAGTAGAAAAGGTAAACGTTGTAGCAGAGGAGGCACTTGGGGGAGGGGAGAGAAAGGTGACATCAATCCCGGAAATGGAGGAGCTGGGGAAGGATGAAGGGGTGGTGCTGGAGGCACTGGTCCCTCCTGTATTGAAAGCATGCCTAGTGGTTATAAAGAAAATAAAGACTCAGCAGCTGAAAGTTCCCCAAGAAGAGGAGCAGCCCCCTCCCCAGGTCTTGGAGCACTCTATGATCCGCCCCTATACTCAGGCTGAGCAGGTGGATTTGGACTCTGGGTTTAGGCAGAAGCCCTCAGGGTCAGTATCAGCTTGGCTCCTGTGTCTGTGGGACTTAGGGGTGGATGGAATTGTTCTGTGGGGTCAGAGATGGGAAATCTGTCTTCCCTGACAGTGCAGCCCGCCTTGAGGCAGCGATTACAAAATGAACATAAGACCCAGGGAGTCACTCCTCCCTTGATTGGCTTATGGCTGCACTTCGTGCTGTGTGGCCAAATCTGGGTGATCTGCCATCCTCTCCTGTTAGATGGTAATGTTTGCTGAGCTCCAACAGGTGTTACGAGAGCTAGGCATAAGAAATGCCATCTAAAGTCCAGAGAATTATGACCCAGATGAAGAGATTTTCAGTACTGAGATGAGAAATATTGTGCTTCAAATGGCTCCCATATCCCTCTTTGGGTCTCTAGTGGCCATTCTTTCCCCTCACTTAGGGCATCCCATAAGCGAGGTTACATGTACAGTAGCAGACTAAGGAAAGACTCAAGCAATGAGAATCTGCAAAGAAATAAGGTCTGCTACTCACAAGAAGAATTTAAAGGGCCACAGGAAGGTTACAAGGACCCAGATGTGGGCTGATTTAATATGGGCAGGAGCAGATGGAAGGAAATTAGATGGGAAGTCAAATAGGATCTTACTAGAGCTATGGCAACAGCTGAAACCAGAGCAGCTGTTTCAGCCATTAACACCAAAGAGGCAGAGGTCAGAGACAGAGCCATGAGTCTGGCCTGTGTGTTTGCAAGACTTCCTGCTGGAGAGCAAGCTAACTCCACTTGAGCCCACACAGAAAGGTGACTGGGGAACACAATTTGACTGAGGGGAAGGTCAAGGTATCTGCCCTGAGGGACCAGGGGGGACTGGAGGCCACATGTTGTAATAGCTATCCATTGGTCCCCAGTGAACATACAACGTGTCCTGGCTCTGGTGGATACTGGGGCTAAATGTTCACTGATTCATGGTAACCCTGAGAGGTTCCCTGGGACCCCCCCATCATAGATGGATACGGGGGTAAGGCTATCAGAGTGAAACAAGCCAAAATACCTTTGGGAATAGGGCATCTACCCCCAAAAGAGTATACTGTGTATATATCTCCTATCCCTGAGTGTATTTTGGGGATTTATATCCGGCAGGGTCTATGGTTGCAGACCACTGCAGGTGAGTTCAGACTGAGAGTATGTGTGGTGAAGGCAGCTCTGAGGGGACATGCTAGGCACCTGCCCATTGCTTTACCTGTGCCTCGGCAGGTGACCAATACCAAACAATACAAATTGCCTGGATGGCATAAAGAGATTGGAGAAACTCTCCAAGAGCTGGAAAAGGTGGGTATTATAAAGCCCACCCATAGTCCTTTCAATTCCCCAGTGTGGCCAGTAAAAAAGCCAGATGGCTCCTATGACTGTGAATTACAGAGAACTGAATAAAGTCATACCCCCTCTGCATGCTGCTGTCTCCTCTATTGCTGTTCTGGAGGATACCGTCATTCATGAACTAGGAACATACCATTATGTGGAAGATCTTGCTAATGCCTTTTTTTCCATTGACATTGAGCAGGGAAGTCAGGAACAGTTTGCCTTCAGGTGGGAAGGATGGCAATGGCCTTTCACCATCCTTCCACAGGGATACCTCCACAGCCCCACCATCTGCCATGGACTTGTAGCCCAGGACTTAGCTACATGGGAGAAACTGCCAATGGTGCAGCTGTACCATTCTATTGATGATGCCACATCCTATTCTCTTTCAGATCTAGAAGGTGCAGCACCTAGACTGCTGCAACATTTACAGGAGAAAGGATGGGCTGTGAACAGTACCAAGGTTCAGGGATCTGGTTTGCATGTCAAATTCTTGGGGGTCATCTGGTTGGGTAAGACCAAAGTTATACCAGAAACAGTTACAGATACAGTCCAGACCTTTCCTACCCCTACAACTGTAGCATTGCTACAGGAGTTTCTGGGTCTTCTAGGCTATTGGAGAGTGTTTATCCCACACTTGGCTCAAATTGTGAAGCACTTTTACCAGTTGGTACAAAAGGGTGTCAGGTGGGACTGGGATGAGACATGTGCATCTGCCTTTACTACAGCAAAACAGGCAGTCAAGGCTATGCAGGCCTTGAGTGTGATAGACACATCAAGGCCCTGTGAGCTAGATGTTCATGTGACTGAAGACGGTTATGTTTGGGGTCTCTGGCAGTGGCTTGAACGTACTCGCCAACCTATTGGATTCTGGTCACAACTCTGCAAAGGGGCAGAGGTACGATACACTTTGATAGAAAAACAACTGGCTGCCATGTATCATGCCTTGCTGGCTACAAAACCCATCACTGGAATGGCCCGATAAAGATAATAACCAACTATCCCATCTTGGGGTGGGTACAAGACTGGACCCAAAAGCCAAGGAGTAATGGGGCACAAACACCCACACTGGCCAAGTGGGGGTGCTTACCAGAGCAGTGTAGTGCCATCTCTAATAGCCCCCTGAGTGAAGAACTCCAATACTTATTGGGGCAGGTGACATATACTGGTGGAAAGCAGGAAGAACTTGCTTTTGAACCGTTAGTAGCAGAGAGTCCCTATCGGGAGGCAAGAGCCCCTATACCCGAAGATGCATGGTCCACAGATGGCTCCAGCCGTGGGCAACCCCCAAAATGGAGGGCCATAGCTTTCCATCCTAAGACTAACAAAATATGGAGGGAAGATGGTGATGGGAAGAGCAGCCAGTGGGCAGAGTTGTGGGCCATGTGGCTTGTGATCAGCCAGGAACCCTCCCCAGTAGTTGTCTGCACTGACAGCTGGGCTGTTTATCAGGGCTTGACCCTGTGGCTACCAACCTGGTACCATGCCAACAGGCTGACTGGTCACTGACCCCTTTGGGGGCAAGAATTGTGGCAAGACCTACGGGCCTGTGATCAGACTAAAATAATTACAGTATACCATGTGACAGGTCATTTGCCACTGGCATACCCAGGAAATGATGAAGCAGATAAATAGGCCAGATACATTGGTTAGAAGGAAAGCCTGCCTCTGATGTAGCCCAATGGTTACATCACCATTTGTTGCATGCAGGGCAAAAGACAATGTAGGCTGTAGCTCGTCAGTGGGGCTTGCCTTTGACCTTTGAAGAAGTTAGTAGAGCCTGGCAGGAGTCTGTCGTGTGCTCCAAAAGGGACTTATACCAAGTTTCACAGCAACATAGGACAATACCTAAGGGGCTTATGCCCCTAGTCAGGTGGTACATAGACTATATTGGGCCTCTACCTGTGTCAGAAGGATATCAGTATACAATGACTTGTGTGGACACAGCTACCGGAGTTCTGGTTGCTTTTCCTACCCGTTGTGCAGACCAGCAGGTGACCAAAAGAGGCCTGGAGCATCTCTTTGCCACCTATGGCTGACCACAGGTAATTGAGAGCGATCAGGGCACCCATTTTACTGAACATACACTGCAAGAATGGGTGAGACAGCTGGGAATCAAATGGAAGTTTCATGTGCCATACAATCCTACTGCAGCAGGCATGATAGGGAGGCACAATGGCTTGTTAAAATCCAGACTAAAGTCAGATACCAATAGTCTGCGGGGATGGTCAGTCTGCTTATGGACTGTGCTACGTTGTTTGAATGAGAAACCCTGAAAGGATCCCTGAGCCCCGTAGACATGTAAACACCTATGGCTGCCTCCCCTATACAACTGCAAGTACAAACCAAGGAAAAGTAACCGAAGCCAAGGTTCAGCCACCAGAATAATGTCTTGCTGCGAGCACCAACTGCACTGAACCCCTGAGACTCCATTGAGTGGACATGGCCTTGGACCTTTCGACACATGGACCAACGATGGCTGGCCCTCCTGGCACCTTGGGGACAAGGCCTGGAAGCTGGCCTCCTGTGTATTCCTGGAATAACAGCAGAGTGGCCCCTAAAGATCACAGTAGTGTATCCTGAATGACCAGAAGTTAAGAGCATCTTACCGGGGAGTTCTGTTTTATCATTATGGCCAGTGCATGCATTTCTAGTAGCACTATATATATAGACCCTTCAGTAACCCCCATGGGGAAAGGAGTAAAAGTATGGTATACTAGACCTAGAAGGGACCCCCTTCCTACTACAGTCCTATCACAGGACCACTCTCTTGCATGCATCTTACCTCATGGACAAGATTTGCCTATGTTGGTGCCATTAAAACATGTGTGTTACCGCCCCTAAGGTCTTTGTGGTTTGGGACCTTCCTCTGGCTTGAGGATTATTATAATTTTTGTCATTAGGAACCCCCTCTGGCTTGAGGATTATTATAATTCTTGTTACCTGTATCAAAATCTTGCTGTACCTTAATTTTTATTATCTCTAAGTTGTTGTTATCCCCTGTTGCTATTGTGGAATCTGGACAGTGCTCCAGTTTTCTCACACAGGGACCATTGCGGAAGATTGAAAGCATGTAGATTGTAAGGTGAGAATCCTGGAGGGGTGGAGTGTGGGGAAATTGGGGTTCCTATGGCCAGGATCCTCACTGAACTTAAACTACCTGATGACGTAACTAGCCTGTTGCTAGGCTACCGCTTCCACACCTTTAGGCAATAAGCTATTATTGTGCTATATAGAGAGCTCAGCCCAGTGCTCTGGGCAGAGGCAGAGATGCTAGTGAACAACCTACTGCTGAAAGAACTAGCCAGGTAATAAACCCTTTCACCCCAAAGAACGTTTGCTCTCAATATCTTTGCTCACATTGAATCCATAGCAAACTTGCCCAGGGCTGAAACCCATTGGCAAGACAGGCATTTATTTTGCAACATGGAAAAAAAATGTCTAAGAAATAACTTAATATGTTAAAAGCAGCTGCTTCTGGAAAGTGGGAGCATTTGTCTAGGAGAGAAAGTGGGAGGGTTTCAGCCCCAGACAAGTTCACTACAGATTCAGTGAGACAGAAATAACAAAGGAACATTCTTGGGGTAAAAGGGTTTATACCCAGCTTTTTCTCCTGGCTGTAGATCAAGCACTAGAATTATGTCTATGTCCAACAGTCTGCAGGTCCATAAACCTCTGTTTTCTCTGCCTCTGGCCAGAGCACTGGGCCTATATATATATAGTGACTCGGTCAATAATAGCTTATTGCCTACAGGTGTGGAAGCATTAGTGTAGCAGTAGGCCAGTTACATCATCAAGTAGTTTAGGGTCAGGTGAGGATCCTGGCCATAGGAACTTCCATTTTCCCCACAAGGGAACTGCTGCTTTTCATGACAAGTCTTGTTTTCTGTTAGAATTTTAAGACTGCACATTATTATGTTGATTAAATGTGAACATAGTGACTAAAAAAAAGTTGTGCTCTTCTCAGATTCAAAAAGACATATGCACTCCTATGTTCATCGCAGCACTTTTTACAATAGCCCAGATATGGAAGCAACCTAAGTATCCATCAGTTGATGAATGGATAAAGAAGATGTGATACATATATATAATGGAATACTATTCAGCCATAAAAAAGAAACAAATCCTACCATTTGCAACAACATGGATGGAGCTGGAGGACATTATGCTCAGTGAAATAAACCAGGCGGAGAAAGACAAATGGCAAATGATTTCCCTCATTTGTGGAGCATAATAATGAGGCAAAACTGAAGAAACAAAATGGCAGCAGACTCAGAGACTCCAAGAATGAACTAGTGGTTACCAAAGGGGAGGAGTGTGGAAGGGTGGGTGGGGAGGGAGGGAGAAGGGGAGTGAGGGGTATTATGTTTAGTACACATGGTGTGGGGGATCACAGAACAGTGTATCAGAGAGAAGGTACATAGTGGATCTCTGGCAACATGCTGCACTGATGGATAGTGACTGCATTGGGGTATGGGTGGGGACTTGATAATACAGGTGAATGTAGTAACCACATTGTTTTTTCATGTGAAACCTTGTATATCAATTATACCTTAATAAAAAAAAATAGTTGTGCTACAGTGTTTGGGTTCTAGGTGCATTTTTAAAATCTCTTTTTATGTAGTTCTTATATAGCTTTTATTTTTTTTGGTATCATTAATCCACAATTACATGAGCAACACCATGGTTACCAGACTCCTACAGTTTTTTCAATAAGAAAAATATCAAAAGCTTTGTAAACTTTCAAGTACTTTCATAAATCAAGGTTGCTGAGTTCACGGAGGTTTGCTGACTTCCAAAAAGGAAGCCACAGAGTGACTTCCAGGCTTCTAATAGCTCAGTGAGGTTCTCTAAGCCTCCCTTCACCCCAGTGCACCCCCTCAGGATGATTCCCTCAAGTGACTGACTTCAGAGTATCTATGTGAACATAATAAAAAATAAAATAAAATATAACAAAAAATGAAAAGTAGAGAATAAAAAACAACCATGCTTTCACTTCTCTTGGCTTATATATGGTCCTGGTCCCTGAAGGCCTCTTAGAAATCAGCTGTGGAAATCACTGAGCACGAACGTCCTTACCCAATCACCACCCCTTCTGTGAGCTATCTGTCCACCCAGAGTAAGGCATATTGCAAAGTTCTCTCACTTCAATGCCCACAGCTGGTATCCTTTTGGAAACTCTGACTCAGCATTTTCCTAACAGTTTAAGATAATTAGGTGAAGCTTATTTTAAAAGACTATGCGTAAGCTGAAGACAGTATTGGAAATGTGTACTCTCATACACTGTTGATGTTGATGAGATTATAACTTGGCACAATCTTTCTGGAAGGCAACTGAACAATAAATATAGGAAGCCTTAATATTCTATAACCCAGACTCTGCCCCATTAACAAAGCATCCCAGTGTGGAAAGTTGGCTATCTGGGGGTATTTCAGAATCCCCTCAAGAGAGAAACGGTAAATTGGTGGAAGTAGAAATTGGAAGGTAAAAAGGAGTACCAAAGATAAAAACCAATTAATGTTGTCCCAGGTCTCCTGAAAATTGCTTTTTTATATACCTCTAAAAAGTTGTAATGTAGGCAGGGGAAGGGGAGGGAACCCAAATATAAAATGGGAGAAAACCTTCAGAAAATGATTTTATCATATACCACATCAAATTTCCCTTCTTAATCAATAGTCTGCTAAGTGTTCATTTTTGGTTATGCCCTAAATTTGTTCTTTATCTCCTGTATCCTTGCTATCACACCCCAAGGCCCTGCTCTTCAACCCATGGGGCCAATACCTGCCTGCCTTCCTGCCTGGCAGCTTGGGGTAGTGAGGGTGGGGGGTGGGGCAGAGGGAAAAACTCATCTCCAAAGAACACGTTAGCACTTTCCTAAACTAGGCAAGTCTGCAAGCCCCAAGTTGTGAACTCAGTGGGCTAGATGGTTTTAATTTAGCTACAGAAATGTGCAGACCTGCCTGTGCACACACACACACACACAACACACACAGTAGGTGGTTGTTTATGAATCCCAGGAACCAGAAACTAAAGAGATCCTCAGTATTCAGTCAGTGTTTACTTATTTGAGACTGAGGAAGGTTAGCTCATTTATTTCATTATTAACTATGGTTCAGTGGCAACTCAAATATTATCAGCTAACATTTATGAAATGCTTACTTTGAAGGCAGCACTGTGCCAAGGTCATGATCCCATATTATCTCATGCATATTCATTTGCTCATGTACATATTTATCTCACTTAATTCTCAAAACAATCCTAGGAGATAGGTACTAAAAATATTCCCCCAGCTTATAGCAAGAGAAACTAAGGCTCAGAGAGATAGTCATTTGCCTACAGTGGTAAGTGATAAGAAATGATTATGTAATAGTTGTGATATTTTTATCAAGGCTGAAAACCAATCTGTTTACAAAAACAGGCAGCAAGATCATACAGTTAAAAGAAACTATATAACCCTTAAGATATATTCCTCTACACACTTCCTGGATGAATGGTCTGGGCTTATCTGTAATACTGCTGATCCCTGGGTTACTTTTCCTTGACCTTCCGACCATATCCTCACCAGATATTGGCATGGAGCCCTCCTAAAACAAAACCGCTCAGTTCTTGACCTTGGAACCAAACTGCTCTCTATGGTCTTCTTTACTTTTCATAGCTGAATTACATATCTGGATGAAATAAAAATATGGACCATAGTGGTGTTTATGAGATACGATGACCAGTATTGCTCCTCAAAGTGAGAGCAGCTGTAAGATTAAGTGACAGGCAGTTTGACAGCAGAGCCTCCAATAATCGGGAAGTAAGGCTCTCCACAGGCACGGGACCAGACGTAGAGCCAGCCCTCAGCTGACATCAATGGCAGAAAGACGCCAAGTGCCCGGTGGGGGCACACAGGGTCGGAAGCTCCTTAGAGTAAACCAGGCCACACTTAGCATACAAGGCCACTAATAACAGCCAGATCTACTGCCCCACACTTCTACCAAAAAATACCATTTATCTGGTCTTCTCTATACAGCACTACACTGAGCATCTATACAATTACCTGTATTAATTTTTAACCTGGTAAGGTTCACATTATCACCATTCAACAGATAAGAATCTGAAAGCAGAGTCACTGTAATGTGCCCAAGATAACATGGAGACAAGATTAGAATCCAATTCAACCTAACCCCAAAGCACATGCTGTTAACCACTACTCACACACCCCAAAACCCAGATGCTAAAGTTTCTCTCTCCTTCAGGCAGTGAGAGAAGAGAAACCTGCCAGTGCCAAAATGATACACACCAGACATGGAGCACCTTCCCCTGGGGCTGAATCCAGCCTCTCCAGACAGTACTTGAAGTTTCCCTTGTCAATCATCTCCATTTCTAAGAAAGGATACTGTAATCACTCATAGATTAATGCTCTTAAGTAAAAGAGAATGTCATCTCTTTGGAGTAAAGGCAGAATTAACATAATTAACATGTTAATTACAAGAAATTATAAAATAAAAAAATCTAATCTTCAAGAAGAAAAGCTATACAATCAAACATTCTCTCTTCCATCTTTTATGCTTGAGAGGAGAAAATGTATAGACATGCAGAAATACCCAGATACCCATATAGACTTAAGGAAGTTATTTTAGTTAGCATTTAATAAATAAGAATTATTTATTCAAATAATTCCCTAGAACCAACACGGGCTATAAAGGAAGGGTCAACAGACACTACTGTGCCTGTGTACTGGAGTGGCATTAGATGCTGTCATACGCTTCACATATTTTTTTTAGCTGAGGAAAAAAAATGAACTAAAGGACTATAAAATCCACTTAAGTAATAGCCTGGCCCTGTCTAACAGGTTTGTTGTCCCAGGTCTCCTGAAAATTGCCTTTTTTATACCTAAATACTTTAAAAAAGTTGTAATGTGGGCAGGGGAGGGAAGGGATCCCAATTATAAAAAGGAGAAAAACTTCAGAAAATGATTTTATCATATACCACATCAAATTTCCCTGCTTAATCAATTATCTATTAAGTGTGACATGAAAGGCTTCTTAGGGCAAGAGTTTGAGAAGTGGCATTAAGCTCGTTCCTCCAGAGAGCTTTTCTTGGAGGGAAAGGGTTTGTTCTTTCAAACGGTGCAGTGCAGTGCCACGGCCTCAGGCCTCATGTGCCGGTGCCCACGCCTCCTGGGAAGGCTCTCCCTGGATGCTAGCTTCCCACAGGCTCCCATTCCCCAGCATCCCAGCACCTAGCACAGGGCTGGTGCACAGCAAGTATATTTAAAAAGTTTCTGAATAAAGAATAAAACAAATGGGGTAGAAAGATGCTATAAACTGAATGTTTGTGTCCCCCCAAAATTTATGTGGTGAAACCTAATCCCCAAAGGAATTCGGTATTTGGAAGTGGGGTCTTTGGGAGATAAATAGAGCACAAGGATGGAGCCCTCAGGAGTAATAGTAGTGCCCTTACGAAAGAGACCCCAGAGAGATCTTTGGTCCCTTCTACCATATGAGGTTACAGTGAGATGTTTATCTATGAACTAGCATCTCACCAGACACCAACGCTGCCAGCACTTTGATCTTGGACTTCCCAGCCTCCAGAACTGTGAGGACTAAATTCTGTGTTTTATAATCTATGGTGCTCTGTTATAGCAGCCCAAATAGACTCAGACAGAAACCACACTTGGAAGAGCTTTTTAGTGCCATCATCCCCTTGCCTTTCCCTTTCAGTATAACAGCTCCAGGAGGTCCTGTGGGGAGCCCTCACGTGGCACACAGGCACAGGACATCAGCAGAGGCACAGAACATCAAGATTTGGGTCCCCCTGGACTACTACACTAGCTCGAATGTTTGCTTACCATTCATTAGCTCTGCGGCTTTCAAAAGTCAGATAATGTGTTTGAAACTCCTCCTCATCCCAGAACTAAAGAGACTGAGCTGCTTGTTGGCTAACTTTGTTCCAGCTCTAAGTGCTATAATCCTCCTTCCCATAAAATCAGGCTCAGCCCAACATCTCCCTTGGGTTCCTCCAATTCTCAGTTAAAAGAACACACAGTTGTTGGTCCTCATTACTTGCAGTTCTGTATTTGTAAATTCACCTGCTGGCTAAATTTATTTATGTGTACCTCCCAAATCAATACTCACAGAGCATTCATGATCATTTAAGGACATGCACAGAGCAGCAGAGAACTTGAGTTACCTGACATGCCCATTTCCCAGCTCAGGTCCAACAAGGTGACTTTCTGCCTCCTTGTTTCAGCTCCCATACTGTAAACAGTATCCCTTTTTTGCAGTTTAGTGTTTAGTGCCATGCTTTTCACATTTTTGCACCTTTTTGTTGGTTATTTTGCTGTTTAAAATGGCCCCCAAGTATAATGCTAAAGTGCTGTTCAGTGTTCATAAGCTCAAGAACATTGCAATGGGAAAATAAATGTGTTCAAAAAGCTTTGTCAAGACATGAGTTACATCCTCAGTCTAGACTCCCTATGCAGCTCTGTACGAATGTAAACAGCATCTCTGAGAGTTGATTAGCATCTCAAAGGACCAATGACTTGGTGCCCAACCTCCCCAGCCATACACAGCATTGCCCTTGAGATGCAGTCGTTAGAACAGACATCATGGAGGAAACAAAAATGGAAACTTCTATCCTTAGCCCCCAAATAAAAACTCTTCAGTACCTTTAATCTATGCTCATGATGAAGTTATTGCATATGACCTGGACCCCTTACAAGGGTACACCCATCTGGTAACCTGGGTGTCCCTGGAAAGCCTTCCCTCCATCCCTCTTATGTTTACAGGGGTATTCTGAATTTTGCAAGAAATAAGCCTCATGTTTCTAAGCTTCCTCCTCAGATCAGTTTGTAACTGTCATTAATATTTGCAGACAGTGTCCTTGTGAGAAAGTTCTCCACAAACCTACTGCAGAAACAGGGCAGTAACAATTAATAACTCATGCATGCACCTGAAACTCCTACCAAGAAGATAGACTGAGAGATTTTTTTGAAAGGAGAGGAACACAAAAGCAGAAAAAATGAAAAAAGACAATAACGGGAGGAAAAGGGAGGAAAAGAGGCAAGAATAAAAGAGAAAGACTGAGGATAACAGTGGGTGTTCTAGAAGGAAGCCCACTTGAGATAGGCACCAGCAAAGTGAACCAAAATTTATTTCCGTTTGCAAGTGGGGGAGGCTCATTTGGTTTTTCTTTTTCTTTTGTAACTGGTTTGTTACTGTATGTCGCAAATATATAGTCAACCCAATCGTATCACTTTACAGTAGAACAGTTTCATACAGTTCAATGCTGCTAGTATGCAATTGCCCTCTGAAGCTGTCAAAATTAGGATAAAAAAGAAACAGTCTCCTTCGTCTCCCTGCTCAGACCTGAGGACTAAATCCCACCCATACCACTTAGCTAAATGGCTGTCAGTAAGTGGTTCCACTTTTAAACTTCAGACTCCTCACTTATAAATTGGGGATATTAATAGCCTACCACATAAGGCTATTCTGAAAATAAAATGAAATAATGCATATAAAGCACCTATTACCACATCTAGGGTATGAATAATGTCACTTATTAGTATGATATTGTAATTGATAAATCCAATACAGATCAATGTCACATGGGGGCTTTAAATCAGTAGGTAAAACACCACCACGGTGTTGACCACATCTCACAGAAACACCTCTGGAGTTATTTATCATGAAAGGAGCAATTCTGGCAGAAGAAAAAAGGCAACAGCAATTTCCTTTTGAGTTTCTCAGGATTTCCGCATTTCATCTCTCCTTACTTGGTAATGGACCAATGACTTCCAAGAGACCAAAACTAATCCTACAAGTACAAATGGTGTGATTATAGGCCCAGCACTTGGTAACCACAGTGATATTCCATTGACGTGAGAACAAGGGACAAGTGACAGGAAAATAACTTGAGAGAATGGGGAACAGACTAAGGAAAAAAACCTCTGGGGCCAAGGTCTCTCCCACGAGCAGCTAAGAGGAGGAGAAATAAAGAATTCTGAGGCCCAAAGAAAGGAATGCCACTCTACATGCATCCATCCAGCAGCTCTTAAGAACTCAGAACAGATATCATGCTCTCGATAATGGTTTAAACAGTCTGGTTAGTTATACCCTGAAGGAACTGTCAAACAGCCCTCACTACCTGAACATCTATAATGGCAACCTGACTCTGAAAAAACTACTTCTGAGGAAAGGAATAATAAAATATATCATTAAAAAAGAAAGATAATCCCTAAATACTGGTATCAGCATGTCAGAGAACACCATGCCCTCCCAGGGGCACAGCTCAGGAATTCTCCAGGTCAAATATTGAAGATGTATGTGCATATAAACAGGACTAAAAAAAAATAGAAAAGAGGCCAACATAGGTCTAAAGACACACTGTTTCTGTTGTCATCATGGATCAAGTGAGCCATTTAATTTTTCTCTTCTTTCTCCATTTAGAACAGAATGGAATCATGGGCTTTGAAAAGATCTTTGGGGTCATCTAGTCCAACCTTCTAGCATTATTGTGAATCCTCAGTATATACCTCTGGTTTTAAGAAAGGTGAAAGAGTTGAGATAGGATATTGAGGTAGTCTTCAAAAATGTACATGGGTTTGAGAAGCCCAATTCCAGCCCCTCCCACCTCTTGGGCCTTAACAATGTCTTGGTCATCTGCCACTTCCTCTGCTCTCAGCCTACTGGCCTACGTATCGCTGGCATCTCTCCAGCCCCACTGTGGACCCCATGGAATGTTACTTCACTGACATTCCTGACAACACTCTTATCTTCTTCATCCATGTATCTTCTCACATAACTCCCCACAAACCACTAGCTCTAGATCAAACACCAAATACGATCTCTCAGGGCTGCTGCACACAATTAGACAAACCCCACAGTACCCCTACAATGGATTCCACTTCAGATTTGTGATTGCACATCACAGAGGAGCCTTGACCAGGTCACTAATCCTTTTATTTGTCCTTGGTCTCTTCCCTCTTTCTGAGTCCAACCTACAGGCTAGAACAGTGAGGACTGTTCAAAGTTATATCCCTATACCTGAAGAAAATGTTTTGAGGGCTGGGCCCTGCCCAGAATTTTCTTACCCAGAAATCCACTTGCAAAATGCAGAGCTGTGGGAAGACCAGAGCCACAGCTAGGAAGTAGAGCTGAAGAAAGAGGCAGAGAAGCTGATTGTATGCCTACGTGGAGGGGTTTAGATTGACTCACAAATGGAGTGAGAGCTGAGAAGTCAGAAACCGAGGAGCTAGAGAGAGCAAAGTGAACGGTAAGGCTAGCAGACAGCTCCAAATCTAAACTTGTAAACATGTGACCATCTGGCAGGACTCCTCCTCTGAGCAGTCCCCCAACATCTACCGTGAGTGAACCAGACCAAGTGAGAGACCCTCCGTTCCCCTCAGTAGCTCTGCCTGACATCAGCCCCTCTCTCCAAACCCTCTGTCATCGAGTGCAAACCACCCTGATCACACCATGCCTCTCTTCCATCTATTCCCCACAGACAGGCCCGAAACTATGGCCATTCTTTTTCTTTTTAGCTTCTTAGTGGAAAAGATACTCTTTCCTCTGTATTGGGCAAATATCTTCCTGTCCACTCTGTACCTATCCCCTTGTCTCCTGAATTGCCAAAATGAATCTAGACTTGCTCCTTTCTCCTGCATCTCCAGACACTCCTATTCCTCTAGTTGTCTCCTTACAGTAGCCCAAGGAGGTGCTTACAATTCTGCAATACTTAAATGAGTTGATCATTCATGCATTCATTCCACAAACATTAGCTGTGGGTCTACAAAGGGCACTGCATGCTGGGCTGAAGGCTCTGAACACCCGAGTGCAGAACAATGACTGGTGTTATTGCCTATGTTGCTAGAGAGGCTTTGTTTTTGTTTTTGTTTTAAGAAAGGGCACATTATGGACCACCAAACAAAGATCTGATTTCTTGTATAAACACTAAACTAATTCTCAAAGGAAATAGGAATGGGTTGTTTTCTGCCAAGACTGAAGTAAAAATCTATGGCTATTGGCTGCCCTTCCTAACTCCTTAAATCCTCTTCAGGGGTGCTAGTCTGCACACAGACACCTAATGGTAGGAGACCTGGCAAAAAGAACCACAAAGCCACCCAAATTAGCACTGACAGGGCACCAGCCTTATAGGCCTGAACCTTACACAGAAGGAAAAAGCAAAGGAATCTTACAAGCTAAGCTTGGGACCACACTGGCATACTACAGAGATTAATAGTCTGTTTAGTGAGTTCATTTAATGAAATAAACTATCCCATGGAGATGGTCCCAGGTACCTATTTATCAGCAACTACTTAAATCCATGCTGAAGTTATTACATAGTCCTTGATTTAAAACTCTAGTTAATGCTGGCAAAATAATTTCAGATTTTCCCAATCTTGTAGGATACATGCCTGAATAAGAAATCAGTAGTTAACTCTTTTTCCTTCCCAATTGAATCTACACTAATAGTCACTCAGTACCATTGGGCTGGCTACCTGGCATGATGCTCAAATGCTCCCAAGTGCTTTGCACCTCAATAGACTTCTGCCCTGTAAAGCAGCCTAGAGATAAACACACTTTCCTCATGCTAACATATCATCTTCTCCAAGTGGCACAAATTGAGGTTTCAGGAATGTTGAACAGTTTGGGTTTCTGCCTACGCTGCTTTTATTATGAAGGCTTAGCATAGACATTTTTAACACAATAGTCATTCCTCTTACCAGACGACATAATTCCTCTACAATCATAAAGACGCAAACACATTCCTCGCCTTATATCAAAAGAAATAGTACAATAACTCTATGGGTATGGATGGAATTAGTGGGGGTTGGAATAAAGAAAAATAGTCTGGCTGAGGTGCAGGATTCTCAAGGAAATCTGAGCTGAGATGAAAAGACTAAAATAGCTGTGTCTGGCTTAATCAAATAGGTCCACTTGAAAAGTTTTCTATATATTTAAACCTCTATACTAAATTCTTTGTGATTATATATCAGTATCAGAACTTGAATGCTGGAAAAAATTATTCCTCTGAAGAAATATCTTCACCCAAGGCACAATGAAAGCACATGAGAATGCAGCAAATCTTCAAAAAGTTGCATATCTTAAGAAAAAAAGTTTAATTTTTAGTTCATGTGTTAATATTGCCTGAATGAAGTCAGAAAATATTAAAACCAACAACTGGGTTTATTTGATGTTACATCTAAAGGCTAACAGAAAAAAAAGGCTGTTACTACTAAGTGTCTAGCAAACTCCTGAAGCCGTAAGCTACCTGAGGATAGGGCCCCCGTCTATCCCCATATCCTCAGTGCCTAGAACTATGGTTGACACTCAGTAATTGTCCGTGAATGAATGTGGTTAATGAATGACTGAATATTAAGTTGAATAGTCTTTGGAGGTTGGTAACAACTTTCACAATTTTTTGAGACAGCTGAATAGGAAATAAAGCTAAGGTTTGAACCAAAATCATTCTGGAGACAAAGGAGACCAAAAAGTGTATAAGTACTAATATGGCTGGACTAGATTAATACCATTATTGCTAGCAATAAGTATGCCCCACTGAGCTTTGCAATTGGTGCTATTAAAGCTATTAAACACATAAAAATCTAATCGATATTTCCTATATTGCTGTAATATACCCTATCCCTATACCTGAAGATTAATGTAATCCATTCAGTTCAGCATTTACTGATCAACTTGTTTGTGTCAAATACTTCCTAGATACTGGGTACATAATACTGAAGAGTAACTGGTCACTGTCAATAAGATTAAAAGTCTAGAAAGAGTAATCAAAATGTAAACAAAAGCAAAAGATAGCATTACATGCAGTAACAGAAGTATGTAAAAGGGAGAGCAGTAGAGCAAAGAGGACTTGGGCTATTTTTAGGGGTGAGGGAAAGCATGAAGGACAACAATGTGAGCAGAGCTTTTTTTTTCTTTCTTCTGATACCATTAATATACAGCTACATGAGCAACACTGTGGTTACTAGACTCTACCCATTATCAAGTCTGCCCCACATACCCCATTACAGTCACTACTTGTCTTCTCTGTTCTATACTACCTTCCCCATGCCCCCCACCTACATTATGTGTGCTAATTGTAAGCCCCTTTTTCCCCTTATTCTTCCCTTCCCACCCATCCTCTCCAGTCCCTTTCCCTTTGCTAACTGTTAGGTCACTTTTGGGCTCTGTGAGTTTACTGCTGTTTTGTTCCTACAGTTTTTTCTTTGTTCTTATACTCCACAGATGAGTGAAATTATTTGATACTTGTCTTTCTCCATCAGGCTTATTTCACTGAGCATAACACCCTCTAGCTATATCGATGTTGTTGCAAATGGTAGGATTTATTTTCTTCTTATGGCTGAATGACATTTCATTGTGTATATGTACCACATCTTCTTTACCCATTCATCTACTGATAGACACTTGGGTTGCTTCCATTTCTTGGCTATTGTAAATTATGCTGCAGTAAACACTGGGGTGCATATGTCTTTTTCAAAGTGGACTGCTGCATTCTTAGGGTAAATTCCTAGAAGTGGAATTCCGTGGTCAAATGGTATATCTATTTTTAACTTTTTGAGGAACCTCCATATTGCTTTCCACTATGGTTGAACTAATTTACATTCCCACCAGCAGTGTAAGAGGGTTCCCCTTTCTCCACAACCTCACCAACATTTGTTGTTGTTTGTGTTTTGGATGTTGGCCATCCTAACTGGTGTGAGGTGATATCTCATTGTGGTTTTAATTTGCATTTCTCTAATGATTAGTGATATGGAGCATCTTTTCATGTGCCTGTTGGCTATCTGAATTTCTTCTTTGGAAAAGTGTCTGTTCAGATCCTCTGCACATTTTTTAATTGTATTATTTACTTTTTGTTTGTTGAGATCTATAAGCTCTTTGTATATTTCGGATGTCAACCCGTTATAGGATATGTCATTTATGAATATATTCTCCCATACTGTAGGATGCCTTTTTGTTCTACTGATGGTGTCCTTTGCTGTACAGAAGCTTTTTAGTTTGATACAGTCCCATTTGTTCATTTTTGCTTTTGTTTCCCTTGCCCAGGGAGATATGTTCATGAAAAAGTTGTTCACAATTATATTCAAGAGAGTTTTGCCTATGTTTTCTTCTAAGAGTTTTATGGTTTCATGACTTACATTCAGGTCTTTGATCCATTTCAAGTTTACTTTTGTGCACAGAGTTAGACAGTAAACCAGTTTTATTCTCTTACATGTAGCTGTCCAGTTTTGCCAACACCAGCTGTTGAAGAGGCTGTCATTTCCCCATTGTATATCCATGGCTCCTTTAATATATATTAATTGACCATATATGCTTAGGTTAATATCTGGACTCTCTATTCTGTTCCACTGGTCTATGGGTCTTTTCTTGTACCAGTACCAAATTATCTTGATTACTGTGGCTTTGTAGTAGAGCTTGAAGTTGGGAAGTGAGATCCCCCTTGCTTTATTCTTCCTTCCCAGGATTGCTTTGGCTATTTGGGTTCTTTTTGGTTCCATATGAATTTTAGGACTATTTGTTCCAGTTCATTGAAGAATGCTGTTGGTATTTTGATAGGGATTGTATTGAATCTGTAGATTACTTTAGACAGGATGGCCATTTTGACAATATTAATTCTTCCTAGCCAAGAGCATGGGATGAGTTTCCATTTGTCAGTGTCCTCTTTAATTTCTCTTAGGAGTGTCTTATAGTTTTCAGGGTATAGGTCTTTCACTTCCTTGGTTAGGTTTATTCCTAGGTATTTTATTCCTTTTGATGCAGTTGTAAATAGAATTGTTTTCCTGATTTCTCTTGCTGCTACTTCATCATTAGTGTATAGGAATGCAACAGATTTTGTGTATTAATTTTGTATACTGCAACTTTGCTGAATTCAGATATTAGTTCTTGTAGCTTTGCAGTGGATTCTTTAGGGTTTTTTATGTACAATATCATGTCATCTGCAAACAGTGATGGTTTGGCTTCTTCCTTACCAATCTGGATGCTTTTTATTTCTTTGGATTGTCTGATTCTCATGGCTAGGACATCCAGTACTATGTTGAATAAAAATGGAGTGAGTGGACATCCTTGTCTTGTTCCCAATCTTAGGGGAAAAGCTTTCAGCTTCTTGCTGTTAAATACGATGTTGGCTGTGGGTTTATCATATATGGCCTTTATTATCTTGAGGTACTTGCCCTCTATACCCATTTTGTTGAGAGTTTTTATCATGAATGGATGATATCATGAATGGACATGGTGGATGATGTTGTGCAGAGCTTTGAAAGATCAAGTGAAGCTGCCAGTCAGACAAGGTGTGGGATTGCCAGCCAGGAATCCCATAAGGGAATATCACAGGCTGAGACAACAAAGTCAGAAGCAGCTCCGTGTTTGGGGGAATCAATAAGTGGGTGCCAAACTGGAATATGAGAGAGAAAGAGTGGAACGTGACAGTGGAGAGCTGAGGAGAAAATAATTTAGGACAGACCTTTGCAACTAAGCAAAGGAATTTGTAATTCACCCCAAGGTGATGGAGGGATCACTGAGGATTTTACACAGAAGGAGGTGAGGAAGTCAATTTTAGGAAGATTACACAGGCTTGAAAACATCTTTGATTATTCCAGGCTCCTCTTCCTCCTGTGTTATGTATCACGGTTCACTCAGTTGACTTAAGCCTGGAAACCTGGAGGTCATCCTTGATTCCTCTTCAATTACCAAGTCTCACAGACCTAATTTCCTAAATAGCTCGAAATCCCTACTCCTTTCCACCCACTGCTACCATCCTGGTCAGCACCACCATCATTCACTCTTGCCCCATCTGATCTGGTCTCCAGGCCACAGCCAGAGCACTGTTATCTTTATGAAACTGCAAATCTGATCACACCCATGTCTTGAAACTACAATAATTCCTATTGCCTTAACATAAAGTACAAACTCCTAAAAGGGCTTCCAACCCTTCATTAGTGGGCCTAGGATTATCTCTTCAACCTCACTTCTCACCATTCCCCTCCTACCACTCTAATTCATGCCATTCTGAGGGCCTTTTTCTTCCAATATGCTATTTGTTCATTGTCTCTTAAAGCCTTCAATTCCACCCTGTCAATCCCTTACACATTTACACATTCTCTTTAATAATTGGTTAATCACATCTCTATCAAGACTCTTGATTCCAAGAATGCAGGATCGCAACTGTGGGACTCACTGTATCCTAGTGCCTAGTACAATGCTGGGCACTTAAACCCATAGCTTAAAAAATATTTCTGAATGAGTGAATGAATGAACTGATAGTTGGGGTTCATTCTGAGTGACTTTTAATTATCCTTAGGCTCCATTTCAAGGCTCCATTTATTTGCTTGTAATTGGAACAAAAGCATTGAGTAATATAAAAATATATATTCTAGAGGTCCCTGTGCACACACAAGAAGATGAAAAATGGTATATTATATCAATAGTATTCTTCCCCTTTACCCTCTTACTTACTCATTGTTCTGTGATCTATGATTAAACATGTAAAATGATCAAAAATATGAACTAATGCTGAAATTGTACAATGTCCTAGATCCAAAAATAAAGCAAAGAACAGAATGAGATTTGAGGAAGAGAGAGTGGGCTGGTCTAGTACAGTGCAAAGAGATAAAACCAAGAATTTTCCATACAAAGAGTATCAGGGATTTTCTGTATCATACACCTGTTGTGCTGGTGATACAAGTGCTACAAACAGATATAGTTCCTGCCCTTTAGGGATCTAGATTCTGGATTCTAGAGTCTGAGATAAACAACACATTTTCAGGCCACATCAGTGTCTATGACTTCTGGCATCCCAAGGCCCATCATCCAAGAGCTATCCCTATTCCAACTGCTGTGGGTGGTTATTCCAAATGAAATAACCACATGTGCTGTGACACAAAAAGCAAAGCCAAGTCAGACACAACAAAGCTGTTTTACTGCAAAACATTCAGAGTCCAATCTGAAACTGAGCTCACTATAACCAAAGAAGTCTTTGTTTATATAATTATCTAAAGAATGGCAGAGAACCTGATAAAACACCTCTTGCCTACTATCCAGCAAGGGGATAAATCTCCTAAACCAGGCTGACTAATTCCTGCAGTATATTAAGCGCTTTTGCTTAGCATGCCAAGAAGCACATAAGGCAGAGTGTGCCTGATTACATTACCTGTTGACCAGGGCCCTGCAGACTCATCAAAGGAAGGAATGCAGGCCAGTACCATGCCATCACCCTCATCCAAACCAGGGCTCCCACTCTTACAGAAGCCCTCAGAATGCTCCCAAGGTGTGAGAGCTTGCTTTAAGAAATTAAAACCTCAGCAAGGTAAAAGCATCTATGATCAGTGTGGCACTAGACCAAACTGTTCAGAGGAATTTATTTTACTTTAGCCATTTCCTATCCTGAAATTACATGACAATTTGTATAAGTGGTTACTGCTCCAAGGAGAAAGATCATGCCAGGCTGAGCCACTGGATCACTCAGGTTCCAGAGAAGGCCAATGTGATGGTAAGACTGGCTGAGAGTCTTCTGAGCTTTCATGTCATTTCCAAAGAAAGCTGGTAGTCCAGAAAAGTAAAGCACTACAGCATCTGAGGCAGTACTACCTAAGGACCCCTAGCTGCCTTCCTGGATGGCTTCCTTGATTTGTGTTGGGATTGAGAAGCCACATTTCAGTTCCCCCCAAAGTAGCAAAGGCCATCAAGCCAATGCTAGAACCTCCATCATTCCATCCATCACATCTATATCATAGCTACAGATTCGGTCCAAACCTAGGTTCTGAGCCCACATGTAGCAAGATTTAAATTCAGCTGAGACTACATCAGAGAAAGCTTAGGAACTGGGACTAAGTATCCTAAGATTCAAAAGACTATGAGGCCATGAATCATTCAAAAATAGACCCCTGAAGTCAGTACCCAACAAGAGTATGCTCAATCCTGCACCAATATTGTCCTGGCCTTAACCTTGAGGTTAGACAAGGTACTGAATGGCCTACTCTTGAACAAGACTGGCTGAGGCACAGCTCTGAGCACATGTCCCTTTTTCCCAGGAACCTGGATGGTATGTACTCCAACGAAGGACAAATCAAAGCTAATGTGGCCTTTCCCTCTTACACCATCTCACCATGGAACCAGTATTCCTACCCAGAGAATTGATGGGGATGAGAGAAACATGAAAGATATTTTGAAAAATCTCAGAAATAAGCCTTATTGAGAATAAATAGTACTTCTGGGCCAACTCTGAATTAAACCTAGAGATATACCCTATGTGGGAGAGTCCCGTACACTGGCACAGGCCGAGATGGTTCTTGCTCTGCTGTCACCATTCCCGAGGAGAGTTGTTTTGTTGTTTGAAATCACATAAACAAAGTTTGTTCCTATTGTTATTTTATTATTTATAAGGAAAAATTTGTTCAGATTTAAGATATTTGGTATATATATTGGTCATCAGAAATCAGTATACATTTTAAGGAAACCAAACATGCTGTCAACTCCAAAGTCAGCAGAATATAAGAAATGTATCAATATATTTTGTTCAAATACATTCTAGGTAATGAACAATTAAGAGTCTGAGATACATCAATTTATAACTTAAAAAAAAATCTCCCCATTGGTCTGATGAAGGCATAAGGATAGGGAGCAAGCAGAAACATGACCCCAATTACAGTGCTGAGTGGCCTCACCAGACTAGCTGGGGAGCCAGATGAGGCTGCCATGCCTCTCTTCCCAGTGTAGGCATGGTAGCTGCTCCTGGAGCATGATCTAAACCTCTCTCCTACAACTCCAGCTGTCAGTCAAGGTGGTTTGCTTCTCGCCATTACCTGATGGTGACATCGTCAAAATAGGAGTTTCCCTTCAATGGGTCTATAGACCAGTCATCAAATCACCTGGGAAACTTGTTAAAAGCAAAGATTCAGGACCTCACCTTTATCCCACTGAGCCAGCCTCCTCAGAACTCAGTTGGGTACCTGCATTTTTAATAAATACTCTGACTGTAACACAAAGTCAGGATTAGAAACCACTAGTTTAAAAAGTCTGACCTGACTTGCTGACATAACTTTTGAGGAACTATTAGAAATATAGTAAGACTGTGAAAGAAAGAAATATTGATGAGTATAGTCATTTGATGGTTTTGGTTTGGCCATTTCATAACTGCATTAACTAAGAAACAAATACATACAGAATCTATTTGGTATGGACAATTACATATTACTACTCTTGTAGTAATTTTGCAAGCCATTCCTGGAGGATAAAATACTACTGATTTGAATCTTAATTATCTGTTTTAAACATGTTTATGTTTTAAAAGTCCATTCACAAGCCAGAGGCCTCAAGAAGTAACCATCAGGAGAGAGTCACCTAATGGAAAAGCTCACACACACCTAAGTTGTAAAGTAAAACAAATTGTAGATTCATGATCTCCAGATTTATAAATCCCAGAGGGTAAGTTAAATTTGTAAATATGAACATGAAGTGACTGAGTGATTCCTTTAAAGCAACAGTATAGGCCAGATTCCTAATTCGCATTTGTTATTCATTTGTTTCATTTATTCAATCAGTTTTCTATATGGCTTTTCTACTCATTATTATAAGATGATACTATTATAATTTTTAATCAAACTTCAAAAAAATGCTAACCACAGATATTTTCCCTTCCTACTTTGAAGAACACTTACTTCAACTAAAATTTAGATTAATTAGGTGAAAAACATAGAAAACACCACAATATACTCACTAAAGTGGGTTATCAAAGAAATGCTCAAGGTAGTGAAAAATCAGAATGTCAAACATTTCAAAAATTATTTTTTTGTGTGTTTTTAAAATACCCTGCTTTAAAAACACACATTCTTAATATTTTTGTGATTCAGAATCCTTTCCTATCACTTAAAAGCAACACCATCTAAGGATATAAATGTGGAGCAAGATGCCTGTCTTTCCCTCATATTACTCTCCTCGTTTTCTAATGTGCCTAGTTTCTATCTTAATTAACCATTCATGACTTTTACATTGTTGCAAAACAGAACCTCATCTTACATTTCATAGTATATGTACTGGTTTCATATATTATTGTGTCTCATATTTTATCATATTTCCAAAAGTTGCATTGTTCCCTCTGTAATGTTAAAACCACTATGTCTGAAAACGATAGTGAGGCACATACATCCTCTCCCCCACCAGCTCCAGTCAAGTGAAAGAAAAAGTGCATTCACAGGGGTGTTTATAAGAACCAAGGAGTCCCCTCCCAATTACCTTTCCTCATTTCCTCCCCACACTCTCTAAGAAGAGCAGCTAAAGAGCTCTCTCTCTAGGTTAGGATATCAGTATCTCCCCATCACTGAGTCTTTCAGTATACTGAGAGAGGGAACAGAAAAGCACATCTAGGGTAGTTTGAATAACCAAATTTCTAAAACTTTATGATGCCTGTCAACAGCCACCCACCCCCGCCATTCCAAGATAAGGATTATGAGTAAATGTTATGTAATCATATAAAAATATATCATGTCAGGCAAAACCAACAGTCCAGAGCAGATGTGGAAGGCAACTATTCTCATTAAACATTTATTCTTCTGAGGATTGTGCCAAGTCAAGCCTGAATTCTGGCTTCAGAACAAGATAAGACTCTTTCAGACTGGTGGGAGCGATCTACACAGAGCCACCTGATACCAGGAGGAGAAACTGGGGAACAGTGGGTTTTCTAAAGAATTTGGATCTAAAGTAAAGAAAGCTGGAAAGGAAATCAACTCACTGCTAAGAAAACAAGTCCAATCAATATAAATCGGAAGACTGGAAGGCAATATGAGGTAAGGTTAGGCTAAACACCTTGTCTGAAAGTCAAAATTAATTCAATTTTATTACAAAATAAGACAATATAAAAAAATTCTATAATTTCAGTAGAAAATATTGCAGGACATGAAAAACAAAGTAAAGTACAATTCCAAACAAGGCTTATGTTCTCTAATATATTACTAAATACATATTAAGCATTTACTTTCTTCCCTTTTCATTAAAAGGTTCTTTAATATGACTCCAAGTTCCTGAAAGATAAGCATCTGGCCTTTCATCTATACCACCAGCACCTAGCAGGGCAGTCATGCCAGCTGTTCAATGAATTTTTACTGAATTAACTGAATGGAGTTATCTTGCGCACTATGTAGCAAACATGTTAAAATTATAGTGGCCAGGAAAACTGGTGAGGCTGGGGATAGTTTGGTTCATTTGCAATGAGCAACAACCTCTCAAGGCCCACTGTTCAGATTGATTTCTAAATATCTTATTTTCAGCTAGTGTTTAATGTCAAAGGTGCTGCAACCACTCCTAAAAGAAATGAGAGTGAAACACTGAATGAAAACGCTGTCAAGGTTCCCTAGCAAACAGGCGGTTCTAGCTGAGAGCACTGAGCTAAATGAGATGGGAGCACGGAAGAGGTTACTTTCTGCGAGAGGCTGTTTCGCATCAATCGATCCCATTACCCGCTCGGCACTGGGAGGAGCGGCCCAGCTCTTCGGTACAGAGCTTGGCTCCTCCTATCCGTATGACCGATCCGCTCTTTTGATCTACTGATCTCCTAATAGCAATATTACACACTACTCTTCACAAATACACTAATACATCTCCCTCACTAGGACCATTTCTCTAGTCTGTCCCCAAGGGAGGAGGCTCCACTACATCCCCATATGCTAAGGGGGAGAAAGTCTATGTGAAAGTTAAAATCTACGCGAGGACCTAGAACGTCACGTGCCAAACTGAGCCTCTCAGAAGGCCTGAGGAAACTGAAACTTGCAGTTTTTGAAACTCTAGATACACTAAAATATTGAAAAAAGAATTATTTAGAATGTGAGATGTTTTATTTAACAATTAAACTTCTTTGATGAATGTCTTCTTCCAGTACCATCCTGTATCGAATAGTTCATGGTTTTGAGGCTGGCTTCGGCGGCTTTCCTCACAGCTCCCTAAAGCAACTTCCCTTGGCCCTGAACCCAAGATTTTTGTTTGCTGTCTTAAGGGGAGAGGCAGAGAAAGCCAGTCATTAGGAAGTGAAACCCTGCTTCCCCTGCCTCTCTCAGTGCTCCAGGATGAGCAGAGGGGGTACTGGTGTATCCAGATGTAGAAGATGAAGCCACACACACTCTACACCATTTCTTTTTATTATTCTACAAATGGAATACAAATCTACATATGTTTTCACTTGGTGTAAAGAATAAGATAGTTTCTCAATGTTCAACTTCTGTTTCTACTCTAGATTAGAGCTATTTTACTCTTTTGTCCCCTTCCCTCAATCCCCAACAGGGGTGACTGCACTCATTCATTACAGGACAATAAATTAGATGTATCTGACTGAGACAAATCTACAGTAATGTGGAGGCTTCAATCTCAAGGTAATAAAATCTTTATAGCAGTCTTTACTACTTTATACATTTGGTTTACACAACCTATTTCTATTAGGGTTTTGTTTTTTTACCTTTTTCCCATTCTTTCAGCCTTTTCTCCAACTTCCAGCTTTTACTTTAACTACACTGTTTAGCTAGAAGTTAAAATAACTTTGTGAAGGTGGCATCAATGCCATCCTAACTTGGAGAATTAAGGGGAGTTTGTAGTGTCATTCAGTAAAGTTCATATCACACTCAGTGTGATAGTGATCACAGCCAACATGTATGGAATAATCCAATTAGCATATGGGTACTTCGAGTTCATTCATTTAATATGAAGTGACACTTTGATAACGAAAGAATTGAGCCATTAGCACTCTCTGGTTATAACCTGTCTGACAGATTCTGGGCATGAACTGCACTGAGTTCTCAAGGACCTAGGTGAGGATTAGTGCTGGGGATGTATTATATGCCGTTTCTTCTATACAAGTGCTCCTCGGGGTCCTTTGAAATGGCTTCTTTTCCAAGAAGTATGTGTCAAAGGAAGTACGTTCAACATGTTGAAGAAAGAAGAAAATTGCTCCAATTTTTATCCTTTTTTTCCTTTGAAAATCACAATATTCAACCTTGACCAAAGAGGCTCAATTGTAAGAACTTTTTGGAAGGCTGCTGTCCAAATTAAAAACTAGTAGTGATACAAATCAGCAATTTTAGGTCTTGATAGGGCCACTGCAGTCTAGTTTGGGGTATTAAAGAGAAATGGGTTTTATTTGTACTTGGAGAGATTCAATGAATACTTGCTTAATGAATGAAGCAGAGAAATGGACACTAACAGAATGAAAACTTGCAGTCCTGAATTTTTTAGAGCACCCTGTCTCTGTGTACACTCACTTTACTCTTGCTACAGAACCTCACTTAGTATTCTTCTGTCAGAGTATCAGGTCAGCATGCTTTCTTTCCTGTATTTTTCTGTCTTATCCTTCTTTCTGTTACAAATATGAAAACACATTACAGACTAAAAGCACCCTACAAGTATAAGATATTATACAACATAAGCCATAATATCCAAGAGTATTAGGACCAGAAATTCTTAGTTCTTTAAGAATTACCTCTAGATCGACAGTTCTTTTTTTGTACCCCAGATAACTGTTTTAAAAATCCACTCACACTTTTTTTGGATGAAAAGATGTTTAAAATTATACATAAAGTTTTAGGTTCTTATAGATGTGAACTCAGGAATACCAAGCAACTGTATGCCCTGCTTCTGCAACTTTCCTTATCAAGGCAATTCCAAAACCACTGTGTAGTCTTATACCTATATGTGAAAAAAATCAACAAAAACATGAACTGAATGTTGAGGCAAAAGCAAGCACAAGGGAGTTTTAATCCTAAACTTGCCTCCACTTCGCAGCCTGAACTAAAGCATGTTCTTTTACAAATATTTCTCAGCTTCTCCTTTTGTAAAAAAATTAAATCAGGCTTGTTGGGTCAGCCACCAGATCTGTGGAATGAAGGTTTTATATTAGTCATATAACAAACTATCTTTTAAAACATCAAGCTGACCATCTTCAAAAATTACAGGATATTTATCCATAGTAAGTGGCCCCAGAATTCTGGGACAGGCTGGAGGACTAAGCACTTCAGCAGCTCCTACCTTCCCTCCTCACCCCATGATCCCCACAATAGAGATTTGTCAGTAGTTTCCTTTCCATCTCCACAGCCTTACCTCAGACCAGCACTGGCCTCACCTGTAAAGACAGTGGGCTTTGAGGCCAACAGTTTTTGACAACAGTCCCTCATTCTGCCCCTTCTGCATACACATGATGTTCGGGAAATTCTCCTAGCCTCAGTGTCCTTGATTGTACACTAGGGGTAATAACATCCACACCTCGAAGATGGCTGTTTTAAATGAGATGAGATGTATAAACACTGAGAGCCAGGACCAGCTGCACAGTTTGTGGCGTCCAGTGCACAATGAAAACACAAGCTACCTTGTTCCAGAACTACTAATAATTTCAAGATGGCAAACAGTGTAAAACCAAGAGCAGGGTCCTTCTGAGGGCAGGAACTGAGCAAACTACATGGGTCACAAACTGTCCCCGCCCAAGGGCACTGGAAATATGCAATAAATGACAGGTGTTATCAAAATGAAAGTGATTGCTTTGATATGGCTTGAACTTTTCAGAGTGTTTTCACAGGAAGAAGTTTTTTCCAGGAGGAACAAAACCCTCAGAGAATAGAAATATCACTGAAGTGCAGGAAAGCCACAGAATGTCTCTTGGCCTAAATTTCCTTACTCAGAACAGAGGTTGCTTCAGAGTAGTAGTTTTCAAACTACGCTCTGAAAGTATGCTCTGAAGAATCCCTGGCATCAAGGACAGAAAGGCCAGGCAAAGAAGGGCTGGGGGTGGGAGATGGGAGAGGGCGAGTCATTTTGGTTACTCACACTTAAAACAGAGTGACTATGTTTGACTTCCTTACCTTCGTTTGAAAAAATGAGTACTTGAAAATAAGTGAAAACTACTGGATTTGTTGAGCTTGTAGTCTTTCTAATTGTTAAGTTCTATGCTCTGTTTCTTGTTACAGCTCCACAACAATCTTGAAAGTAGAAGGATAGAAATTATCACCTCTGTTTGTTAAAGAGCAACAGAGAGGTCAACATCTTATCCAGGCATGTGTGACTAACCCAGTCCTGCCCATCCGAACACCAGTTTCTTTCCAGGGCTGCCTCTCTCCCCTTCAGCCTCCAGAAAACATTTCCTCCTCAGGATATTGCCTTTCTGATTCTTCAAGGACCCCAGTGCCTCTTCGGTGACAACAGTGCTCATGTGAGCACAGCAGAAGAGGGAAGGGGACTCTAAAACAGGATGAAGTCAACATGATAGTAAGCTATTTCCCCCTTTTCTACTCAAACTGTGCCTCATTCCTATCCAACATCTCTCTCCCGAGCATGGAATTCTTTTTCTTCAGTTGCCCTCCACAAACCACCTGACTGCTACATGTCTTTGATATAAGAGCTCACACTCCGGAGCCACACCACCTGGGTCTGAGTCCCCATCTGCCTGTTCCCACGGTGTGACCTGGAGCAGAGAGCTCTCTGGCCAGTTTTCTCTAGGGTTATTATAAAGATTGAATGAATGAGTATGTATAAAACACTTGGAACAATGCCTGGAACACAGTAAGTGTGAGTTAAGTGTTGACTGAATAAATAAGTAAAATAAACACATTTTTTTTTACCTCGTACCTCATGTGCCCCTTCACCCACTTCTTTTAAAAGGTTAGCCAGAAGGATTCTACAAGTGGAGGAGAGGGCTGGAATAGGGGACAAGCACAAGAGGAGTGCTCAGAGCCAACTGCCATTCTACAGTGACACACCTCCCATCACAGCCATTATTTCTGTCGGGAAGAGCCAGTTACAGAAGTGTTCCAAATTTACTTGTTCTTACTCCCACGTTCTACACCATCCTCTTCAAGTACTTCATACGCATGTGCTAAGGTAAAAATAAGTTACCGAGGCCACCCTCAATTCACAAATAACCCCAATGTACGAAAGCCACCTGTCTCGGTCCCTACCAGCCCTTGCCTCTCCTTCTTCCCAAAAGCTGGGCCCTGGCTTGCAATGCCTAGGGAGTCCTTCCTTATGAGCTAAAACAATGAGGAGATGCTTTGAGTCTGTGAGTACAGAATCGGAAAGAGGAAATTGTAGGAAGGTAACAGTTTGACCCTGGGAGCAGCTCTCAGGGCTCCCCTCTCACCTCATCCCCCACACCACAGCCACTACAGAAAGGGCACACACTCCCCAGGCCTGGAAATGTTTTACTCTACTAGCTTGTGCTGCCTACAATTCCTATTGTAAGAGATTCATCTGCGGCAGGTTCAGTTCTGGCTGCTCTTAGAACAAGATGTGCCCTCATTAATGCTAACGGAAGTAATTACCACTCGTCAGACTCCCTCGTTGGCTCGGCGAATAGGCTGGCCACTAACCCAAGTCCAAGCCCCCAGTGGAACTCCTATTTAGGGAATTAATAGGCCATCAGGCACTCACATTCAGTGTGTGTGGTCAAGGCCATTTATATGACATATTTCTTTATTTCCAATTTTATCTGGAGCCCAAGAAGCGAGGAGAACTTTGGAGAGCATCCAGATGCAGCTTAACCCAACACATTAAGGAGAGTTACAGTGGGAACTCGGAGGGCCCAGAGGGCAGTGGGAAAGGAAATGGAAGAAAAGGTAAAAGAGGGCTAAAGACAAACTTTTCCTCTATTTTTGTATTTTTAGCCTAACATCAGGTCTAGCCCCCCCTCACAGCATGCAGTCCCCGTAGTTGTGTGTGAGGACTGCCATCACAGAGCACCACAGACTAGGGAGACCTCAGCAACAGGAATGCATGTCCCGGTGGTTCTGGAGGCTGGAAGCCAGAGGTGAAGGTGCTGGCGGGGTTGGTCTCCTCTGTGGCCACCCTCCCAGTGTGCAGACCAGTCTCCTGCCAACATCATTACAGGGTCTTCCCTCTGGGCGTGTCTGGGGCCTAATTTCCTTTTTTTATAAGGACCCCAGTCATTTTGGATTAGGGCTCACCATAATGACCTTGTTTTATCTTAATTACCTCTTTAAAGGCCCTATTTCCAAACACAGTCACTTTCTGAGATACTGGGAATTAGGACTTCAACACTGAATTGGGGGAGAACACAGTTCAGCCATACCAGTCACCCGCTCTCAAGGGCAAAATCAAGATAATATGATTGTGAGACTTCACCAAGCATTAAATAGATCCAACCAGCTTTTATGAACTATTTTATGGGAAAAATATACTCTAACTTCCAAATAAACAATTGAAAAATAAACATTTAGGGCTATCAATCTAGTAGACCACCTAGAAATAGTATTTTTTTCTTTGTCCTATAATGAGGCTTCATTGTTTGAATGAAATCTAACTGAGAAGGATCTAACTACTTGAGGATAGAATTTCTTCTCTTGGAAAAGATTTCACATTTTTGCATTCAAAATAAAGATCCCTTTCTGATCAATTAGACAGATTTTAAGCATTTTTTACTTACAGATATTACAGTGCTTTTGTGACTGTGATTTTTTTCTATTTTATTTTTTAGGTTCATTAATATACATTTATATGAACAACATTGTGGTTACTAGATTTCCCCCATTATCAAGTCCCCACCACATACCCCATTACAGTCACTATCCATTAGCAAAGTAAGATGCTAAAGAATCACTACTTGTCTTCTCTGTGCTATACTGCCTTTCCTGTGCCCACCACTACATTATGTGTGCTAATTGTAATGACCCTTTTTCCCTTATCAATCCCTTCCCACCCATCCTCCCCAGTCCCTTTCCCTTTGGGAACTGTTAGTCCATTCTTGGGTTCTGTGAGTCTGCTACTGTTTTGTTCCTTCAGTTTTTCCTTTGTTCTTATACTCCACAGATGAGTGAAATCATTTGATACTTGTGTTTCTCTGCCTGGCTTATTTCACTGAGCATAATACCCTCTAGCTCCATCCATGTTGTTGAAAATGGTAGGATTTGTTTTCTTCTTATGGCTGAATAATATTCCATTGTGTATATGTACGACCTCTTCTTTATCCATTCATCTACTGATGGACACGTGGGTTGCTTCCATTTTTTGGCTATTGTAAATAGTGCTGCGGTAAACATAGAGGTGCATATGTGATTTTAAACTGAGCTGGTGCATTCTTAGGGTAAATTCCTAGGAGTGAAATTCCTGGGTCAAATGAAATTTCTATTTTTAGTTTTTTGAGGAACCTCCATACTGCTTTCCACAATGGTTGAACCAATTTGCATTCCCACCAGCAGTGTTGGAGGGTTCCCCTTTCTCCACATCCTTGCCAACATTTGTTGTTGTTTGTGTTTTGGATGTTGGCCATCCTAACTGTGTGAGATGATATTTCATTGTGGTTTTAATTTGCATTTCTCTGATGATTAGTGATGTGAAACATCTTTTCATGTGTCTGTTGGATATCTGAATTTCTTCTTTGGAGAAGTGTCTGTTCAGATCCTCTGCCCATTTGTTAATTGGGTTATTTGCCTTTTGTTTGTTGAGGTGCATGAGCTCTTTGTATATTTCGGATGTCAACCCATTATAGGATATGTCATTTATGAATATATTCTCCCATACTGTAGGATGCCTTTTTGTTCTACTGATGGTGTCCTTTGCTGTACAGAAGCTTTTTAGTTTGATACAGTCCCACTTGTTCATTTTTGCTTTTGTTCATCAAGAAGTTGTTCACAATTATATTCAAGAGAGTTTTACATATATTTTCTTCTAAGAGATTTATGCTTTCATGACTTATATTCAGGTCTCTGATCCATTTTGAGTTTACTTTTGTGTATGGAGTTAATAATGCAGTTTCATTCTCTATAAACTGTCCAGTTTTGCCAAAACTAGCTGTTGAAGAGGCTGTTGTTTCCCCATTGTATATCCATGGCTCCTTTAATATATATTAATTGACCATATATGTTTGGGCTAATATCTGGACCCTCTATTCTGTTCCACTGGTCTATGGATCTGTTCTTGTGCCAGTACCAAATTGTCTTGATTACTGTGGCTTTGTAGTAGAGCTTGAAGTTGGGAAGCAAGACTCACCCTGCGTTATTCTTCCTTCTCAGGATTGCTTTGGCTTCAGGGTCTTTTGTGGTTCCATATGAATTTTAGAACAGTTTGTTCCAGTTCGTTGAAGAACACTGCCAGTATTTTGATAGTGATCACCTTGAATCTGTAGATTGCTTTAGGCAGGATGGCCATTTTAACAATATTAATTCTTCGTATCCAAGAGTATGGGATGAATTTCCATTTATTAGTATCCTCTTTAGTTTCTCTTAGGGGTGTCTTGTAGTTTTCAGGGTATAGGTCTTTCACTTCCTTGGTTACGTTTATTGCTAGGTATTTTATTCTTTTTGATGCAATTGTGAATGGAATTGTTTTCCTGATTTCTCTTGCTGCTAGTTCATCATTAGTGTATAGGAATGCAACAGATTTCTGTGTATCAATTTTGTAACCTGCAACTTTGCTGAATTCAGGTATTAGACCAGTAGTTTTTGAGTGGATTCTTCAGGGATTGTTATGTACAATATCATGTCTTCTGCAAACAGTGACAGTTTGACTTCTTTCTTACCAACCTGGATGCCTTTTATTTCTTTGTGTTCTCTGATTGCCATGGCTAGGACCTCCAGTACTATGTTGAATAAAAGCATGGAGAGTGGGCATCCTTGTCTTTTTCCCCATCTTAGAGGAAAAGCTTTCAGCTTCTCGCTGTTAAGTATGATGTTGGCTGTGGGTTTGTCATATATGGCCTTTATTATGTTGAGGTCCTTGCCCTATATACCCATTTTGTTGAGAGTTTTTATCATGAATGGATGTTGAATCTTGTCGAATGTATTTTCAGCATCTTTGGAAATGATCATGTGATTTCTGTCCTTCTTTTTGTTGATGTAGTGGATGATGTTGATGGATTTTCGAATGTTGTACCATACTTGCATCCCTGGGAAGAATCCCATTTAATCATGGTGTATGATCCCCTTGATATATTTTTGAATTTGGTTTGCTAATATTTTGTGAGTATTTTTGCATCTATGTTCATCAGGGATATTGGTCTGTAGTTTTCTTTTTTTGTGGTGTCTTTGCCGCCTGGTTCTGGTATTAGAGTGATGCTGGCTTCATAGAATGACTTTGGAACTATTCCCTCCTCTTCTATTTTTTTGAAAACTTTAAGGAGAATGAGTATTATGTCTTCTCTATATGTCTGATAAAATTCAGTGGTGAATCCATCTGGTCTGGGAGTTTTGTTCTTGGGTAGTTTTTTGATTACTGATTCAATTTCACTGGTCTCTTTAGATTTTCTGTTTCTTCCTTCGTCAGTCTTGAAAGGTTCTTTTTTTTTTCTAGAAAGTTGTTCATTTCTTCTAGGTTATCCAGTTTATTAGCATATAGATTTTTATAGTACTCTCTCATAATTCTTTGTATTTCTGTGGGGTCCGTTGTTATTTTTCCATTCTCATTTCTGATTCTGTTTGTGTGTGCAGATTCTCTGTTAATCTTAATAAGTCTGGCTAGGGGTTTATCTATTTTGTTTATTTTCTCAAAGAACCAGCTCTGGTTTCATTGATTTTTTTCTATTGTTTTATTCTTCTCAATTTTATTTATTTCTTCTTTGATTTTTATTATGTCCCTCCTGTTGACTTTGGGCCTCATTTATTCTTCTTTTTCCAATTTCAATAATTGTGATGTTAGACTATTCATTTGGGATTGTTCTTCCTTCTTTAAATAGGCATGGATTGCTATATCCTTTCCTCTTAGAACGGCTTCTCTGAGTCCCACAGATGTTGGGGCTTTATGCTGTTGTCATTTGTCTCCATATATTGCTTGATCTCTGTTTTAATTTGGTCATTGATCCACTGATTATTTAGGAGCATGTTGTTAAACCTCCATATGTGTGTGAGCCTTTTTGTTTTCTTTGTACAATTTATTTCTAGTTTTAGGCTCTTTTTGTGGCCTAGTATGTGGTCTATTCTGGAAAATGTTCTGCATGCACTTGAGATGAATGTGTATCCTGCTGCTTTTGGGTGTAGAGTTCTGTAGATGTCTATTAGGTCCATCTGTTGTAATGAATTCTTCAATACCTCTGTCTCCTTACTTATTATCTGTCTGGTTGATCTGTCCTTTGGAGTGAGTGGAGTGTTGAAATCTCCTAGAATGAATGCATTACATTCTATTTCCCTTTTTACTTTTGTTAGTATTTGTTTCACATATGTCAGTGTTCCTGTGTTGGGTGCATAGATATGTATAATGGTTATATCCTCTTGCTGGACTGAGCCCTTTATCATTATGTAATGTCCTTCTTTGTCCCTTGTTACTTTCTTTGTTTTGAAGTCTATTTTGTCTGATACAAGTACTGCAACACCTCCTTTTTTCTCCCTATTACTTGCATGAAATATCTTTTTCCTTCCCTTCACTTTTAGTCTGTGTATATCTGGGTTTGAAATGAGTCTCTTTTAGGCAGCATATAGATGGGTCTTGTTTTTTATACATTTAGTGACTCTATGTCTTTTGATTGGTGCATTCAGACCATTTACATTTAGGGTGATTGTCGATAGATATGTACTTATTGCCATTGCAGGCTTTAGAGTGTGGTTACCAAAGGCCAAGTGTAACTTCCTTACTATCTAAGAGTCTAACTTACCTCACTTAGTTTGCTGTTACAAACACAGTCTAAAGGTTCTTATTTTTCTCTCCTTTTTTCCCTCCTCCATTCTTTATATATTAGGTATCATATTCTGTTCTCTTTGTCTATTCCTTTTTATTATCGATGGTGACAGCTATTTAACCTTAGGAACACTTCCATCTATAGCAGTCCCTGCAACATACACTGTAGAGATAGTGTGTGGCAGCTAAGTTCTCTCAGCTTTTGCTTATCTGGAAACTGTTTAATCCCTCCTTCAAATTTAAATGATAATCTTGCAGGATAAAGTAATCTTGGTTCGAAGCCCTTCTGCTTCATTGCATTAAATATATCATGCCACTCCCTTTTGGCCTGTAAGATTTCTGCTCAGAAGTCTTATGATAGCCTGATGGGTTTTCCTTTGTATGTGCTTTTATTTCTCTCTCTGGCTGCTTTTAATAGTCTGTCCTTATCCTTTATCTTTGCCATTTTAATTATTATGAGTCTTGGTGTTGTCCTTCTTGGGTCCCGTGTATTGGGAGATCTGTGCACCTCCATCACCTGAGAGACTATCTCCTTCGCCAGATTGGGGAAGTTTTCAGCAATTACCTCCTCAATGACACTTTCTATCCCCTTTTCTGTCTCTTCTTCTTCTGGTACCCCTCTAATAAAAATACTGTTCCATTTGGATTGGTCACATAGTTCTCTCAGTATTTTTTCCTTCTTAGAGATCCTTTTCTCTATCTGTGCCTCAGATTCTTTGATTCCTCCTCCCTAATCTATTTCAGTTATCATCTCCTCCACTGTATCTAATCTGCTTTTAATGCCCTCCATTTTGTTCTTCAATGATTGGACCTGTGTCCTAAATTCGTTCCTGAGATCTTGAATGTTTTTCCATATCTCCATGAGCATGTTAATGCTTTTTATTTTGAAATCTCTTTCAGGAAGATTCATGAGGTCGATTTCATTTGAATCTTTCTCAGGTATATTCATAATTTTGCTTTGGACTGGGTTCCTTTGATGTTTCATAATTGTCTGTGGTGCCCTCTAGTGCCCAGAAGCTCTACTCTCTGGAGCTGCTCAGCCCCTGAAGCGATGTTGGGGGTCACAGGGGAGCAGTACTGGTGCCTGGGGTGAGGAAAGAGCTGTTTCCTGCTTCCCAGCTGCTATGCCTGTCTCCACCGCCAGAACCAGTGGGTCGACCACACAGGTGTAAGCCTCTATGCTTTGTGCTTTTAGCTGCTGTGGGTGGGGTTTCCCTCTGGCTGGCCTGACGCCAGGGCAGGGATTGCCAGTTTGCGAGCCTGAGCCAGGTGCAGGCTAGCTGGGAGGAAGACACAGCAGCCTGCATATCATGGTGAAGCATCTCTGAGCTGCCTGAGATCGTTTAATCTCCCAACCTGCTGGGAAAAGTACACCTGGACAATTTTGTCTACCTGTCCTTTCTCCTGAGCAGTAATGTGCAATCCATGCCCCTTCAGCAGCCCTCTCGCTTTTAGGAAGTCTCTCAGACTGCCCACCCAGATCAGCCAGATATGAATCCCTGTTTTCCACAAGCAGCTGGAATCTCCATCTCTCCTGGTATTCCACCTGTCTTAGCTTTCCAACCCCACTAAATCACCAGAGCACCATGCAATGTAGATTCATGCTCCAAAAGCAGATCTTCAGGGCTAGGTTTTCAGCAGTCCCAAGCCTCCCCTCCCTCCCGCTCCATTTTTCTTCCTCCTGCCCGTGAGCTGGGATGGGGGAACAGCTTGGGTCCCGGCTTTGGTACGTTACCCTCTTCCGTGAGGTCTGCTCTTTTCTCCAGGTGTAAGCAGTCTGGTGCAGACTTCTTTCCTGTTGCTCTTTCAGGATTAGTTGTGTTAATTATATTTTTGTATTATATGTGTTTTTAGGAAGAGGTCTCCATCTCACCTCTTACACCTCCATCTTTAACCCAATCTCCTTGTTGTGAATGTGGTTTTTTAAAATATTTCCTTGTGAAGGATTGGCCACAGGAAGAGCACTGCTCCCACCAAATACATGCTGAGAATCAACCTCATTCTTTTTGGCTTCACAGGTTAAGTTAGTACATGTTTAACTAAAAACAAACCAAAGAAAAGTCCCTAACTCTAGAACATAACTGGTAAAAATTGTTTTATATGGCAACTGAAAAGTTCTGGCGAGTCATAACAGATGCTTCATCCCTCAAAGTGGACAAGATGCCATCAGTGGGACAGCAAGTAGTATCCTCATCTAACTGGGCAGTTCCAAGTTTACTATCTAGAATTCTTATTATTCTGTTATTAAAAGAATAGTGTTCTTGATTATAAGTAGATTATTAAATCAGTCTATGGAAATTCATATATTCTTTTATTACATGCAGCTAATGTTTTAAATACTAAATTGTAGCAACTAAACTCTGCCAGGCAACTGAAGGTATATAATGGTTACAGAGGAAAAACCACACTGTCTGGAAGACCCAGGGCTGAGCCTGGTGCTGCTACTTCCAGTAAAGTCTTGAAAAAGTTCCTTACCTTCCCCAAACCTATTTTTCCATAAAACGGAAATACTGAATATAGCCACCTCATAGGGTTTTGGAGAAGATTAAACATGTTGATGCATGTGAAGCCCTTAACAGAATGCCTAACACTAACTACATAGTAAATTTCAGTTACAATTATTCTTAGTATTACATAGGCTCTATGCCAAATCTGTGAAGTGGGTACTACTATCATCTCTACTTTCAAAATGAGGAGACTTAAGATTTACAGAAGCTGTCCTGTGCCCAAACTCAAACAACTGATGAGGAACATCCTCTAAGTCCAGACCCTAGAATTTACATTAAACTAACATGAATAATAAGTGTTGGTGAAATGTTTTCAGATAAACTGGTATTTGCCATCTTTACCCCTTCCCTACACCCTTTTTCACTAGCTGTTCACATCTATATTTGCTTCTAACAGCTGACATGGACTTACAAGTAAGTTATTATGGCTCATATCAACTACAGACTAAAGCAGTATATATGAATAATAAAGGAACCTCTTCGATGTGTGTGGGCTTTAAAGAAACTAGCAGTTGTATTGTCATTGTGAAATTTAATCATTGCCAATTTCAGACAGACAGAAAACAAATTGTTCAAATAAAGGGAAATGTTATCTAAAGATGTCATTCAATGTGTTCTTTTACAAATAATTCAGGAAGATTTCAAGAAAAAACATTCGGCCAGAACTAAAGTTTTAATTTGAAAATATGAAGAAAATTAAGAAGAGTAACTATTTTTATTTGTTTGATCTTAAGCCTGTAATTTAACATTACTTGGGGAATAAGAAACATAAATTATCATTTAAGTAATAAATATCCTCAAAAAAAATTAGTGAACATATGAAATTATAAAATATTTTCAGCTCAGTTTTGTTTTTGTGAGTCCATATATTAACTCCAAAGCGGCTACAAAATTATTTTTGAATGCTTATTCTATACCAAACACTATATTGACTATATTAACTCACTGGATTCCCTACAACTACTTCTTACATTAAGTACTATTATTATCCCATTTTACAGGTGAGGAAATCATGGTATAGGAATTCTGTAACCTGCCCAAGGTCCAACAGCTATTAAATAGAAGAACCAGCATTTGAACTTAGATCATCTGGCTCCAGATTTTAAACTTAGAAGAAAACTGGTACATTATTCTGAACGAAGTAATCAATTGACAGTATATAAAGAGGGCTTGAAAACAATCTGTTTTCATAGGACAAGCAATGACTATGCAACAATTAATTATACATTTTGTCTTAATGCAAAGTCAAATCTCAACTTAGCAAATTTCCACCAAAAAAGAGTTTCTAATCACATAGTATGTATTAGAGCACTCTGTGTTATTAAGACTCTGTTACAGATAAAAGAAAAATTCCAATCTTAGAACCTTTTAAGCTTAATATTTAAAAAATATTTAGTACAATATAGGGGAAGAAAACAATGTTACACATGGCTTTAACTCAGTTTGCCTCAGGAAAAAGCTGTGCTACCTCAAACAACCAGCACTTGCCATCATTTTCAATTTTAGAAAACCATCCACTTACCTCACTTGTCATCTTTTCCCTAAAATAGGGGTGCCATGTGACCAAAGTTCTTCGGAGATAGTATAAAAGTGGAAACACTAGATGCTTTCATAATTTCATTTTTATATAGTTGCAAAATACTATTTGATTATCCATAAATAATTTTACTTATCCCTTTAACACTAATGTTATGTTTCTAACTGCACAGTGATATTCATGTAGCCTGTTGTAACCTCCTAGACTGGCCATCAAGACTTCATGCGGGGGGTACGGACAGGGGAGAGAGCTCCATAAACAGATGAATTGTGATCCAGAGCTTCTTCACATTTAATGCAACATAATACAGTATCTATTAAAACATACTTCTAAAATCGCTGCTCGTAGTAACCTTAACAGAAATAACTGAAAATATATGCTTTGCAAACAGAATTTCTCTAAATAGAACATTTTCAAATTGGTCCTTGGTGTGTCAGAAGATTTTTTAATTTTGTCTTCATAATGGTGTTCTTTCACAATTCACTGGCTTTGTCTTCAGATGCTAATTTCTTTTTCTACTAGAAAAGTTAATAGGCACCTCCACTTAGAGCAGATGGTTCCTTATAAAAAAAATAAAAATAAAAAGTTGGAGAGCTTCTGGCCAGATATATCAGATCTGGTAGTTCACATTTTAAATGCTGGTTATTCTTGTTCAGATAAAAATAATTTTAATCCTGGTAACTTAATCTCTCCTCTTCTGAAATCTTAATAAGGTTTTTACGGGAGTAGATATTAAAAATAATCAGTTGTCATAGTAGTATGAATACTGTTTTTCTTTTTCAATATAAGCAACATGCCTTAGTCATAACAGCTGCAAAAATAGAGATTCACTTCAATTTATACTTAGCACTTTGTATCTTAGCTTCTAGAAATCCTGGTTAACTCCCTTCCATTAGTGCGATGTTTATTTTTTCATGGTTCCTGCACAGGCATTTGAGTTTTAGGACGGTACTTGTGGTATTTTTCCATTTTGGAATAACTTTATCATATCTGGAATGCTTCTCAATGCATGTCTAATTATTCTGGCTTGAGAGTAGCTCTCTCCTTTTGGCTGCTCCTGAACTGAAAAGAGAATGTGACCACTAAGTTCAAAATTTTCCTGGGGTGAACATGTGTTATCAAATAAAAGGTCACTTTGAATGAAAATGACCCATACCTCATTGTGACCTTTTGTGGATATCCAGCTACACAAAAAGCAAACGTTAAAGGTTTTTCTTTCTCAAACCATTACTCATAAACTCCCCTTCGGTGATGTGCAGCTTCTACTCCGTGCACACATACTACCTGGAATACATAATAAAGAAAGAACCTTTGCTAGCTTCAAGTGGATCGGCAGGATTCCTGTGAAGTCCTCTGAAACCTTTTAACCCAAGATCTATGCATGCATCTAAGAGTGACAGAAGTATCAAATGTTACTCCAAGGGACAACACACACTTTATGGAACATCTCTACTATCAAGTCCTAGAAACCCACTTCCCACCAAGAAAACGGAAAGAACAGTACCAGTGATGATGATGAAGTGCCTGCCATGCTGGAGTCCTCACAACAACCCACCCTGCAGAACAGGGACCTCACATGTGTGTGGGTGAAATACCATATATAAAATGACTTCGTAAGAAGGCAGTAGAGTGGCATTTGAACTTGGGTCTACCCCCAAAGCCCCTTTTTTTCTACCATTCTACATTTCTCACCACCAAAACACTGAGGGAATGAGAAGACCCTAAGCTCCAGAAGTAGCAGCTGGAGAAGTTCTTACCTCTGAGCCTTCCAAGCTTCCAAATCCCAAAATTGAAGCATTTACTATTTGTAAAAATATATCTATTTGAAAAAGCAGTGCCCTTTTGAAAATCAGCATGATCAAAGCCCGCTGAAAAAGTTCAGCATTACACAAGAATAAAATATATTTTTGCCCATTCACTCTACCCAGAGCAACCAGGACCCTTCAGAGCACAGTAAATCCCACCTCAGTGGGTGCTGAGATGGCACCGAGAAGTTTTAAGCAGAAGAGTAACATGAGATTCACTAAGCCATATTTGTCTTGACTCTGCATATTATGGATTTTAAGGGCTCAAGAATTCAGGGTAGGGGACATGTGAGAGGCCACTGCAGAAATCAAGCTGAAAATCACAGCTGGCATAGTCAAAATAGTGGCAGTAGAAACAGCAGAAAAGAGAGATTCAGAAATACTGTATATGAAAAGTTAGTTACCAAGTATCAGTGACAGATTAGAGGGGAGAGGGGCAGATAGTAAGAATGAGCAAAATAAGTCTAAACTAAATTTAAGCATATGCCACTATTTCAAAGAACAATGAAAATAGCCCCACCTAAATGCAAATCGAATCCAGATGGCCAAAAGTCCTTGCACAAAAACAATCTTTATTGCTAAAATTGCTTCTAAAGAGCAAATTCAATTATTTTTCACAATCTAGTTATTTCAAGTTTTACTATGAATTAGACTCCTGCTGAATATTATTATCCATGATTTATAAACTACAAATTTATCCTTTATGCTGTACATAATTATAACCTTGCCATTTCCAGAATTATGCTCCTTTTAGAAGTTTTACATTTGAAAATTATGCTCAGTTAATGCACAAAGGGATAAGAGAGGCCATTCCATGCAATGACAGTCCATATATCAACTAGAGGAAAAAAGACTTTCTTCAGTTGTCAACTTCTAGAAAAAATTTCCCATGGCATTTGTTCTCTTAATGACAATGAGAAAATCACTTTTTGCAATACGCAGCTGCACTTTAGAAGTAGCGTGGATTTATAACTTCAGTGATCCTGTGCATAGATGAGTTAACGGTTTGAGGGCTGGGGGAACAGCATTAGCCAAATTCTGAGATGAAATAAGAAAGTGACAGAGTTTAAAAAGGTTTCTTTAACCCTAAAAGCCCAACTTTGCACTTAATAAGATCAGACTATCTACAATAGTAGTTTGTAAGTCAAGTCCTAAAAATACGGGAAAATAGCTTCAAACTTGGTATAATTTTGAGACCATGCTTTCTACCTCCCTTGTAGCTTTCACCAACCAATTGGCTCTCAGATTCCAGAGGTGTGCAAAACTTTCTATATTTTGCATATAGTTCAGTATTAGAAACTGTTCAGTACATTTCAACTTTTCCCTACACCAAGTGAATCAGCTTCCTTCTAATTTGGAACTTAAGGCCTACAGCATTTGCACAGTTTTAGACACGCTATGTTTATGCTTTGCTAGAGTATTTTATTGTTCTTTTACCATATAAACTCTGTCCAGTCTATGCACACTCACAATTACTCGAACACTGGGGAAGAAAAACTTTAGGGCCAGTTTGTTCTGAGTCACAAGTTTGCAATGCCACGATCTTCAGTGACATTTGTTATACATTGTCAACATAGCTGATTTCAAATAAGCTTTGAAAAAGCAAAGTTTGAAGGGGTACATCCAATTTCCTCCTACTTATTTCTATTGTCAGACAACTGTCTAATTTCATATTATGTGTCCTCCAGGCAGACAAAACGAGAAGTCAAATAACCTGGAGTGTGTATGCCAGAGTTAGAGAAACATTAAAAACTTGGAATTTGCAAAAGGAAAACAATAAAAGCCAAAACAAATGATTCGTGGTAATCTAAGAGTAATACAAAGGCAAGCCTCCTTGGGTACCACCAATTTGTGCATTTTGTTAACATACTGTTACTGAGCCCACTGGATCAACAATTCCCACCTGACTTGTTCTAGGTGAGTCTGCTTTCCCTTCTCATGTCTAAGGGTCCCCAAACTGCAGAGGTGGAGAAGCAGGGGACACTGGAGGAAAGGTTGTCCAAGTATTAAAAATGCTGTCTACAGCTCTGCCATCACTGTCTGCCTACTGCTTTCTGACTTTTAGTGCTACTATTGATTCCTTAGGCCTGCAAGCTGCTGGTTTTGACTTATTTATCAGTATGTCTTCAGCTATAAATCACAAAAAGGCAAAATAAAAGTAGTTAAAACTTTTCTAAAAATACAGAATTAAAAGACCAAAAATGGGCAGGAGGCACAGACAGTGCATAAAGACATGTAAACGGCCCTTAAACATATGAACACAAAAATGCAATTAAAGCTATACTAACATATCATTTTTCTGCCTACCAAATCCAAAAGTTAGACAATATACATAATCACTCTGAGGAGAATCTTTTCAGATTTGACCAGCTATCCTTAGTGGAGAATGTTCTAAAGACAAAAAGAAATTTTAACTATTTTCAGTAATCATATTGATAAGTTCAATATTGGTTTTGTTCATCTGAAATTATCATAGACATGTAGTAGCTCAGTATGTGTGTGTATGTGTATGCATGTGTGTGTATAATCATATTAGTGTCAGTGAGAAATAAACTTTTCAGAGTGGGAGGAAAGACATAGTAGAAACAAAAATATTCCTAAATTTGAAATAACAAATTCATGCTTGATTTTCTCTTTAAAAGGAAATGGGTATTTCTTAGCTCTGTGTACTCAGGGCCAAGACACAATCAGTCTAGTAACAATAAGCAGCTTTTTAAGCACCTAGATTTTTGTCCCTGCATAGCATTTCCCACTAAAAGGAACAGAGCTCATTGAAAAACTGGCTGACTCTAGAACAGGGGCAGAAAATGTGTAACATGAGGATGGAACATCCTAAAAGGCTAGGAATTTGTCACAGTCTACTGGAGTCATGTCTAAAGGACTCGGCAGCAAACTTAAAGAAGTTCTCATTACCCAAGATGGGACGACGTGAGCAGCAAAAGGAATATTGATAGCAATGAAATGAACCATCTCAAATATGCTAAAATCCATGAATCGGTAATAATAATGTCTTAAAAACTGAAAAAGACAAAACCTCAAGGGCCACTTTTGGTGGCTGCCAACCAAGAATTTACCCTGCCTTTCCTCTCTGAAGTGTGCCTTAGGCGAACCAGAGAAATGACATGGGAAAGTTTTATCTTGTAGATGGATTCCACCTCATAAATGAAAATGGAATGACAAAATTGGAACATCAGCATTTTGCTTACCTCTAATGAAATTAGGAATACAGGTGCTACTCACTGACGGGCAACTTCATAATGTTTGGTCAGACTGATAACACTTGAACCTACTTACATTCTTATCCAAAAAAGAAATAACCGTGTATCTGTTGATCAAAGTAATTTTGCGATCTATGTTGAATTCTTGCCAAAAAGAATGTGAATGAATCAAAAGTCTAGTTACCAATTTATGAAAAATACCAAGGACAGAAAAACATATTAAATGATGTCACAGGAATGCACTCAGAAAGACCTGTCATGTGGGTGATCCTGCAGGACAATGAAAAAGTGTCTTCAGCAAATAAATTACAAAGAAAAAATAAGGTGGAGAAACTTAAAGATTCAATGAGATCTATAGGCTGTATTTGTATCATGATTTAAACAAAGTCCAAACAGAAGCATATCCCTGAGAAAATTGGGAAAATCTGAACACTGGTGAGATGGGTAATGGTATTAAGGAATATGGTCAAATTTTAAAGCATGATAGTAATACTGTAGTTATGGTTTACTTTTTAAAGCAGTTGTCATTTAATGATTATACTGACATATTTATGAATGAAATGATCCACTGAGTAAACAGAAGAAGGGAAAGTAATAAGACAAGTTTGGTGATGAACTGATAATTATTAATGATGGGTGATGGGTACATGGGGGTTTATTATACAAGTCTTTCTTCTTTTGTGTATGTTTGAAATATTCTAAAGTAAAAAACAATTTTAAAAATAACACAATATCTAAAGAAAATATACAAATGGCCCAGTTAAGCACATGAAATAATGCTAAATATGATAAACCATCAGGAAAATGCAAACAAAAGCCACAATGAGATTCTAATTTATAGCCATTAGGGTAGCTATAATAAAAAATACAGAAAATAATGAGTGTGGTCAAGGATGTAGAGAATTTGGAACCCTCATACATTGCAGGTGGGACTGTAAAATGGTGTAGTCACTCTCGCCAACAGTGAGGCAGTTCTTCAGATGATTAAACATATAATTACCATAATAATCAGCAATTCCACTTCTAGGTGTATACCCGCAAGAATTGAAAACATATGTTCCCATACAAACTTGTACCCAAATGTTTACAGCATTATTCATAATAGCCAAAACAGAAAATGTAGAAGTAGCCCTAATTTAATCAACTGATAAATGAGTAAATAAATGTGGTATATCCATATAATGGAATATTATCTGGCAATAAAAAGGAGTGAAGTACTGGTACATACTACAACACGCAACATGGATGAACTTTTAACGGTTATGCTAAGTGAAAGAAGACCACTGGACAATTTCATGTATGTAAAATGTCCAGAATAGGCAAATCTATACAGACAGAAAGCAGAGCAGGGGTTGGCTAGAGCTGAGGGGAGGTGGGGAGTGGGAAAAATCACAGGAGGTTAGGGAGTGACTGCTATGGGCTCTTTTTTGGAGTGATGAAAATATCCTAAAATTCATTATAGCAATGGTTGCACAGATATTAAGTATACCAAAACCACTGAATTACATCTTTCAAATTAGTTAATTGTATGTTATATGAATTCTGTCAAAATAAAGCTGCCACAAAGAAGGAGGAGGAACAGAAGAATACAACGGAGGCCAAAAATAAGTGGCTTAAACAACAAGAAAATATTTTTTTCCTTAACTATGAAGCTCAGAGGGTCTTTCTAGGGTATCTCTAGGCTTGGGTAATTCAGTGGGTCAACAGCAACCTTAAGAACCTTAATTTTATTCTTTCTTCCTATTTTGACATGCTAAGGGTGGCACTCTGTCTTAAGCTAGGTCCCCTGATATTCAAAGTATCTCAGTAGCTGTTCCACAGCACCAGATAAAATCACATCTAGAGGAACAAGAGACTGACCCTTTCCTGGATCTGTGTTTGAGAACAAGAAAACATTTTCCAGAATCTTGCAACAGACTTCTACTCCCCATCACACCCAAATGGCATTCTATTCCATACCTCAACTAGTCAAGACCAGGCCAGGGAAACAGAACCATGGAAATGCCTACACCACTGGCCTTCAAACTGAGGTATTAGAGTACGATACTCCTGGGGCTACATGAAATCTTCTCTCAGGTAGAGTGAACAGAAGTAATTTCTAGATCACCATATCCATATTTTCTTTCCTAAGAATAGGCCAAGCCTTTCACTATTTTCCTTCTCACACTATAAAAGAAAGGCATACCTCCCATCCATCCTGAATTTTTATACAGCATTATACTCACGTATATTAAAATATCAGGGTTATCAAACACAGGGACATTTCAAAATATCAATATAGGTGTTGAGAAAGCAAATTACTCTAATAACCCACAATTCCTTCTGCAAGTCAAGTGGTTACCAATCCTGTGCTTTTAACAAAATTGAAGAGGGACCTAGTCAAGTTGTCAGCTGATAACTAAAAATAATTTTTAATTGACTTTTGGCCTATAACTCAGAAGGAGTTTAAAGAAGCTGTAACAAATTCCTTCCTGTCCCAGCCACTTATTATGTGAACAAGATTTCACAGAGCTTACATCTAGACAAGTGAAAAATAGGAATAGAATTGTTGCTGAACCGTGTCTCATCTAGCAATAAATAATATGCATCCTGCATGAACTAATTGAAGGAAAAAAGCCCCATTCATCTCATTAAGAGATGCATTTCCAATGAAACTGTACTTCCTAAGATTTAACAATATTTATCAAAATCTGTAACATGTTTATGTTATTTTGCTCAACTGTGATAACTCAATCCAAAGGAAACTACTTAACACTTAAGAGCCTTATGTTCACAGGAAACATTACAAATGTTTGAAATTGAAATTTATATAGATATTTTGTTGCAGAGCAGTATGATAGGGTGATCAATAAAAGACTTTCAAGCACAAAAATAAATTATATGAGGATAAATTCTGTGGTAAAATTGAATCAGAAATGGAAGGTTAGGGAGAAAAGGAAGCAATGTACATCTCCTGTAAAGATAAGTTTGTTGTGTATTTTTGATGGATGATGGTGGGAATCAGATTGCTACAATATGCAGAATCTACTGGATAGAACTATGGTCTTTCTATAAAGGCTGTATATATTATACCGTAATGAAAACTGTATGCTTTATACCCAGCCTCTGAGAGGCTAGGATGGGAGTTTGTGTTCCCAAAGCCAGACCTGTAATAATAGTTGCTTTCTTTGGTCATCAGTTTTGCTACAAAGTCTTTCCAGCACTGTAGCAATTCTATTCTAAAATATCAATGTTTGCCATATGCAAAAAATTATGTACATTGTAGTTCATGCATATTATGATAGAAAATTTTAGGCACAAAATTGTAAATGCGTAAGGAGGTACATGGTTTTCAAAACTATATTGGGGGGATATGAGGAAAAAACAAAAGAAATCACTGACTTAGCCCAAAGACTGAGTCTGAGCTGGGGGCCCACCTTAGGATATGGTCAGGAGGAATAAAAATGCCTGAAAATAATCAGGCTTCTTTGAAGAACCAGGGAAGGAGAAAGAAGAATGAAGCTTTCATGGGAAAGTAGAGTTCCTGTACCCCATCCTTGATCTACAATCCCCTGCGGCAGCTGCCGGGTCCAGTGTATTGCTGGCTTTCTTCTGACTCAGAGACGCCCATTTGCCTCTAGATGACAAGGGCACCTGTTGTGCTGTGTGGGTAAAATGGGAGTTCCCATGGCCAGGATCCTCACCCAACCCTAAACTACTCAATGATGTAACTAACCTTCTGCTAGGCTACTGCTTCCACACCCGTAGGCAATGGGTTGTTATTGACCTAGTGCTCTGGGCAGAGGCAGAGATAGAGGAGGATCACAGACCTGCAGACTGCTGGATGCAAACATGATTTGTAACCTACCAACAAGAGAATAAAACCGGGTATAAACCCTTTTACCCCAAGACAGTTCTGTTGTCATTTCTCAGTCTCACTGAGTCTATAGTGAACTTGCCTGGGGCTGAAACCCTCAGGCAAGACAGCATGGCACCCCAAAAGGCCTCTGCTGGCATCTGTCTGTGATGACAAAGGTGGCCAACATGACAGCAGTCAGGAAGCTGGAGCTGTGGAGCTGTTTGGGCTTCCTACTGATTCCTGATAGGAGAACCTGACACAGGAGAGGACCCCTGGCAGAGGCCTTCCTTTGTATAGTTAGTTTAGTCTATTCTCTTGGAGTTAAGGGGCACTTAATGTATTTCTAAACTGGTATAAATTATACAAATCTTTTGTCAGTCTGCCTATTCCAGCTCCCTGCCTACGTGTTACGTTAGCTGTCCCCACTCTTTCTCCCCTGCAGGAGGGCTCCACAGTGGTGACATGAGCACACCTTGTCCTCTGGAGTCCTCCTGTATTCCCTGCTTTGGGGCATACACTGGACTTTGTTGGGCTTGCTCTGCTTGGACAATACCTAATTTGGACGGGTGGTGATACACACACACACACACAGCCACAGTAGGGGTGGGAAAAAAGGTGCTAGTGCTAAGGTTCTTGCCAATTTATCTCCCAAATTCTAAGAGGATCCAAATCCCAAGAAATATGATTCCTTCAGTTTTATCCCACAGCCTTCTCCCTTCCCAGTACAAAATTGCTCTGAGAGGCTGGGTGGGGTGAGTTTTGTGTCGCCCAGAACTACACCTAGAGCCACTGTGTTCTTCGGTCATCAGTTTCCCTGGAAGTCCACACCATTGCTCTCCAATACGGGAGCTACTAGGCACATGTGGCTGCTTCAACTTGATTGAAAGTAAATAAAATTTATGAGCCAGTTCTCCTCTTTCCCACTAGCTACATTTCAAATGCTCAAAAGCCATACGTGGTGAGTGGCCACCAGCACAGGCACAGAACACTGTCATTGTTGCAGGAAGTTCTATGGGAAGGTTGCATTGTGGTGAACACCACCCTCATTTATGAGGATTCTCCTCTCAGGAACCTGTTGTCCCTCTGCACAGCCTAGCTTCTTATCTGGGGTGCTACACCACCCCATCCTCATAGTCTTTAAGACATGACATCAGATGTCTGCATTTCATTAGTTTTCAGGTTGAAGATTTCCCATGGGGATCCCAGGCCCAAAACAAATCAGAGAATGTCACTAAACACCAATTTAATACACACAAGCTTTCAATGTCAGTTAGGGAGGCTTTGTTTTTCCAGCAGAGGGAGGAGGACAGATTTTAGAGATGCATATCCCAACCCCACCTGCCTGTATTTCCGGTTTCAGATCTAAGCCAGCAAGACATCCTAGGGCAGACTTAAAAGGTAATGTAACTGAAAGATTAAAAAGGAAAAAAAATACAGTCCCTGTCACACAAATGGAAGATTGGAAATGAACTGAAAATAAATATTCCATAGCTATAAAACAATTTCAGATGGTAGAGTGTTTGTGGGCTCAAAATGAATGCATCGCCATGTGTATCTCGTGGAATACTTACACGTATCTTCTTGTACAACAGATTGATTTGAGTAATTTAAGCTATTCAATGGTAGAAGCAGAACTGAGCACAGACAATATTTCACACAGCATTTCCCAAAGCAGATACACCACCAACTATTCACATATGCAGACGCTGAACAACAGAATGTATCGCATTAAGATAAAATCTATTCCACTTAGAAAAGATTTGGCTTTTTTTGACATCCTGCTGATGACAGAAAAGATGGCTTTAAATATATATAATGACAAGGAAATAAAAGTTAAAATCTTTGCCCAAAGCACTTCCCTATGCCTCTAGCCTTCCTCCGAAACACCTGAGTGCACCAGTCTCGGCTTTAAGCAGCACTACTGAACACTGCAATTGTGCCTCCTCCACCAAGTGCGGGAGTACTGACAGGACCACTCTCTGCAGCCCCGGGGGTATAAATCAATGGGGCCCTTCTGGGCATATGCATGTGGCTCTTCACAAACCTTTTTTGTCCGTTCCTGCTTCTTAGCTATGTTCCTCACAGGCAAGTTTGCCAAAGGGCTGAGTTACCAAAGGTGAGATGTCATTCCATTTGTGTGGTGTAAGTCATACACAATATCACACTGAGTGGTGCTCAGGCGCACTCAGGGGTCCAGAAGATGGCACTTTTCAAGACACAACTAATGGCAGAAGAGTTTCCATGGTTTCCCACACCAAAAAAATCATAAAATACAATAAGGAGATGACTGTAGATACTGACAATGAAAGCACTTACTTCTGGCTCCTAACTTATTCCTACATTTTATTATGTCATCAGTTCGGGGTAAAAATTGAGATGTAGAGGAGATAAGTTACGATACGTGCAAAAAAAAAAGAAATACACAATTTAGAGAACATATCAAAAAGCAAAGACATAGAACAACCTCGCACTAACACTCAAGCTACTTCTGACACCCACATTGAGATAAAACAACAAGAAATGAAACACAGTATTAAGTCATGTTTTATACGAACTTTAGTTATAAAAGCCATGTTAAGCCAGCAGCCCCTAAAGTTTTTTTCAAAAAGGCCCTTTTAACTCACATTTCTATTTCTTTGTTCCTTCTCTTTCCATCCAGCATATTCCCACAGTTTCTGTACAATTCTCTTACATTAATACTCATGAATATTTCGGACTCACACTGACAGAAAATTACTTGCGTCTTTCCACCCAGGACACCTTCAAGTCCCTAATCTTTCCTACCCCCCTCTATGTTCCTTTGCCTAAACTACCAAACTCATCCAGTTTTTCTCTGCTTTGAATCTGTGGTATCTATAGTCCTTGAGCCCTAACAACCTCCCTCATCTGTATATACACATGTTGAAAAATATCAGCACCAGCATGAAATGCAAATTGCCTCACACCTAAACACTGAGTTGCTAACCTTCTATCTTTGATAAAAGACAGGCTGTCTCCTTTCCATAAAAGTGGTCTTTGAGGGTCTCAATGAAAGAAGCAAGTAAGTCAAATATCCCAAAAAAGCTTCCTTACACTGGGAAAGAAAAGCTTAATTTACAGCCACTACAGGGCATTAAATTGAGAGGGAAATGATCAGACTTATTACCTTTCTTCCAATATCACAAAACTCATTTCTTCCACACTTTCAGTAGTCAAAGGGAGGAAGGGGCACACTACAACTCCATGGCTAGAAACGATAACTCTTTCAGATAGTAGTCTAAAGGTCCTAAACACCTGAAGTGCCACTCTGTTCTTATTCCTCATGGTAGGACAATGATGTTGTCATGGGGGCTGTACAGGGGGCCGTACAGAGGACTGGGAATTGTTTGGCTCCATACTCTTCAAGCTCCATCTTTCTAGTCAATAAATTTTTAGTCTCCATTACAAACTGTTTTCTCTTTCTACAAGCTATTTATCAAAGGAAAATAAATGAAACAAAGAACTAAGTACCCAAGAAAGGTCCCAAACATGCACTTCAAGAAAACAATAATAGGGCATCCCATTTCAAATGCATTAACATTTAACCTACCATCATTTACTCTACTATCACTCCCCTAAATCACCAGAAAGGACATCAACATGGCCTAATTCTTTAAATATGTCCATGATTGGCTAAGTGTTATTTTCAGACAAGTAAAGGCTTATTACAGAGTGAAATGGGCCCAACTAACTTTCTCAAGTTCAGATAAAAGTACATAAACATGGATGGCAGTCTCGGGCTGGCCACAGCGGGAGAAGCTGCGAGACAGGAGACCTGGCTCTGGTGACGCCTTCTCCCGCCTTGCTGACCCGGCCACTCAAGCAGACGATGGCTCTCACTGAAGGTTCGGTGAAGGAGCCATGCTGCCTCCAAAGGTGTATTTACCCCTGTAGAGAACATCCACCCCACTCTCTTTGGCCAGCACGCTCCTATTGTTAGCACTGCCCTCCTCTCCTTGGTAGTGTGGTAAATCAAATGGTTTCTTCTTCCCCAGTGAGGGTATGATTATACCTGGGGGTATGATCCTTGACTCAAGGGAGACCATGAAGAATGTGTCCTAGAGCTCTGCCTAGAGATAGCACCCACAAAAGGGGCTCTCTGTGAACACAGGCTATTGGAGCTATGCAAAGCAACGCTGCCACCACTAACAGGCTGCCTGACAATAATGCTAACCCACAGTAAAGCCAAGAGAGATGTCATGTGGGGTGCAGCTGCACTTGGAGCTCAACTCTTGCACCTCCATGTTAAGGGAGCAAAAACTTACAGGCTTTGCTTATGCCAGTTTGAGTTGAGCTTCCAAAACTTACACTAGAAGTCCTAAATAATGTAATTTTCATTTCCTTCTTCTGCTTTGCTTCTATCTTTGAAAAAGAATCTTGTCTAGATTGTCCCTGCTATTTAAGGTTTGATCCCAGTCTACCCATCTTGTCCCTTCTTGTTTTTCTCCATCCATTGTCTCATCATTCTCCCTCTCCTCTGGTTCCAAACCCTCAAATTATGAGATTTCTCCTTCCTTTTGATATAAAATGAGCTCTTCCTCTTATCAGACTCCAATTACAGAAAGGCACATTTTTAAAAATAGTTCTGATCACTGGGTTGAACTGAGTACTCTGCCTTTCACTTAATACTACCTCATAAATGTGTCTACATGGCTAGATGCTCTTCACATCTATTATTTTAATGGCTATATCATGTCCTGTGCCAACTTAATCTATGATGATTTACTTAACCACTCCTCTAATACAGACATATAGATAACTTCTCAGTTTATAATGTAAATGCTGGAAAGAACACTTCTCTATGTATAATTTTTCTTCTAAATTAATTTCATAGGGCAAATTCCCAAAGTCTCATCAAAATTGGGTTTTATCATTAATTTTTTTCTAACAGGTATAAAGTGATATCCTATTATTGTTTATTTTTTACCTGGTTATTAACAATGATTCTTAATATATTTGTTTGCTATTTGTATTTTCTCATATGTAAACTCTCTATTTGTATTCTTAACTAGTTTAATTCCTAAAGTTTGGTGGCATTCTTAAATATTTTTATGAATTCTTTAGAAGTATTAGTTTCTTACATAATTCATTGTTAACACTAATTCTTTGAATGTCTGTATTCTATTGGGATCTGTTTTGCATTGTTAAATATTTTTTAACTTTATCAAATTTGTCAATACTGTCTGTTCCATAAACCTTTAAAAATCATTCATTCAAAAATCAGGTATTGGTTCTATCCTTACATCAGAATTTATACCAGCTAAAAAGAGAAAAAAATGGTACAACTTCCCTGAAGGGCATTTTGGTAACCCACATTAAATGTGTACACAAATATGCTTTTTAAAAATGTATATCATATGGCTCAAAAATTGCATTTCTAAGGAATTTACTCAGGAAATATTTTGTTCTCAAGAAATAATTTAAAAAGCATGCAAGAATGTTCATCACAGTGTTACTTACAATACCAAAATATTAAAATATGAATATCAATGAGTAAGGATGGCTAAAATAACTTAAGGTTTATCCATAATGGGTTTATGGTGTAGATAGATATGTATTGATACAGGCAGGTATTCATTACATATCATTAAATACAAAAACAAGTGACCAAACAATATGTGTATTGTGATGCCTGTCTTGCTAAACACATACACACACACACACTTACAGAAAAAGTTCTGCAATAAATACGTCTAATATTTAGTAGCAATTATATTTGTTTGTGGAAATACTTGGATTAATGGAGACTTTCCCTCTTTTTATATTTTGTTTAGTTTCTTACATTACTCAAATATGTGTGTGTATGTGTATTACTTATATTACATATATTCATCTATACAAACATATTACTTTTAACTTAATAAAAAGTACAACATAGCCATTCCATTAGAAAAAAATAAAAAAGAAAGCTATCATTCTCAAAAATTGGGATGATATTCTGGGTTTCATGGTTTGGTTTTTTAAAAACACTATTGCTTACACTTTTTAATTGTTCTCTTCTTAATCTATAGTACAAAACCATGGAATTCTAAGCTTTAAGGATACAATCTCCTTTACTGAGTATCCATGACCTCAATAAGTTTGCATAAAAACATCTCACAGGAATGTACATGCTTTGATGTGCAGAGTATTTATTATGCTTCACATTTATCTTGTGACTGTTATTACTGAGATTTTTCCTCCAAGTCATCAATGACAGAGGAAGACATATAAAAAGACTTTTTTTCAACAGCTTAATTTATTCTACTACATCAGTAACTGAAGTAGTCATTTAACAAGAGTTTCTCTGTTTCAAATGTACTTGAGTTTTCTTATTCCCATAAAATCTTCCTCTTCTCCTCCTACATCTTCAAAATACTAAGAATGTTTTCTAGCAGTTTATGTTTTTCAAAAGCTCTTATTATTCCTTAAAGTATCTTACCATATTTGATCTTTTTAAAAAACACTTTAAATGTAAGAATTGATAAATCTGATAAAATTCTAAAAACAAACAAGAAGATAGTAAGTCCTATTGTCCAGCATGGGAGAAAAACTATACTCTTCAAAATCTAGAGTAGGATATACAAAAAACCAGGGTTCCATCACAAAAATTGTTAATGCAATAAAATGTACTTTATTCTAATACTATTTGGAACATAATTTAATCTTTGCAAATTTTGAAGGAGAAATGAGAAATGCCAACTAGATTAAAGAAGAAGGAAAATGATTATACCACCACCTCGGGGGGCATCATTATGAACATCAGTATTAGAGAAATGGATTTATGCCTATTAATAGAGAGTTTTACTTGACATCATGCCAGATGAACCCATTTTTGCTGAACTAATAATGAACACAACAGTACTGACTGGCTATTGGAATAGTTCTGCAAACTGATCTTTTTCTTTTTTCGACAATGATGATCAACTACAGAGAGCCATTCATACATTCTCCAAAGCTCTCCAGAACAACTACATCTGGACCCTGGTGAGAATAAGAAGAGGCAGGAACACAGCAGAGGAGGTGCAGTGATATCTCACTTCCAACAATAAACAGTAGTGACAGAGTTAGAATTCAAGAGCAAATGATTTCCATTTCAAAGGGTCCCCGTTGCCTACAGAATATAATTCAAATACCTTATTCCAGGCCCTGTGTGATCTGGAATTTTAAAATCCTTTGTCAGTGCTTCATCCCATCACTTTTCACACTTCAGTCAAACTGGACTACCTCTGCCACTCCGGCTTTCACTCACACTGATCCCCTATCTCAAGGGCCTTTTCCTCATCTCTTCCAATACTAAACTGACCTATATTTTAAGGCAAAGATCAAAAGTGGTTTCCTCAATGACTAACAGTATTCTCAATAGCTAGCACAATTAGTACTTACTGTATCCAGGTATATTCATGTATTATCTCATTTATCTTTGCAACAGCTCTATAATATATGTACAACTATCATCTCCATTTTAAAAATGAGATAAGTAGCTTGCCCAAGGTCAAGGAGTATTGAGCTCAGACTCAAACTCAAAAAGCCTGAATCGAGAGTTGGTACCCATAACCTTATAGCTGCTGTGCTCCTATACTGATATTTATCCCAAAGGGCTCTGAACTGAATTCATCATCTGATTTTAGGGAATTGGTTAGGATGATTTTGCCTACAGCAACATAAAATCCTATTTATAATGGCCTAAAGAATGAGGGAATTTTTTAGTTCATATAACAATTCCCCAGGAAGGTTAATCCCTGTACTGGTTAAGTCAGCATATCAACAAACAAATTCCTTGAGGAATCAAATTCTTCCTATCTTTCTCCTCTATCAACCTCTGTGTGTTGACTAGGAAGTCTACTGGTTGCAGAATGGTTGCATCAGCTCCAAGAATCACATCACATGTGCCAGTGTTCAAAGACTAAGTTTGGAAATCTCCCATTAATACTCTTCTTTCTCCTGAGATTTCCTCCTTGTGAAGGAATATCAACATATGAGTCTGGGGCTTTCTTAACCCTGGGAAGGTGGCATGATTAATCTAACTGGTAAATTTAAAAGAGTAACTGGACATGTTAACTCAGTTTTGTCTACCTTCCTTTTCTAGGGACCAAACCTTTCAATGAACACTGTAAATTTTCCTCTGTTTCTCCAAACAGCAATTCTTACCTGAACAGCCCTACTACCTGGGAAAGCTGCCTCAGTAAAGCTCTGTCTATGAATGTGTAAGTCTGCTGGATTCCAGTGGTTCAGAATCAGTAAGGCCGTTGACTAGGAAAATTAAAGCTATATCCTCCACCTTAGCTTCACTGATTAAGGAACAAAAAGTTGGTATTTTTACTTCGATGTTTATTTTGTTCGTTTCTCAACTTTTTCAGAAATAGGGCACAGGGGGAGGAGCCATATGTAGAGTTTCTTTCAAGCACCAAAAACTCAGCATGCTTCCATGCAAATCACACTGGCCACAACTAGGTCATATACTCACTCCTAAAGCAACCCTGGCAAGGAATTATAAACTTTCTAATTAGCTGACAGCTAGGATTTACACAAGTCATGTGGGGAAGGAGTGGAAACTGGAAAAAAATTAGAATTTTTCAGGTAGAGAAAAAGAGAAAAGGTTAAGTAAGGAACCTAAGGTGTGCTACATGACCTAGAGATAGAACACATATCTTGTAGCAAGTGGAAGTTGACCAATAAATTTCCAGATCACTATAGCTATACATATTTATGGCAAATATGAGAGGGAGAGGTTTACCTCAACCACAGTTCTGTCTCTGTTCTCTCATCTCTCAGACTATGTTCCCACTGGATTATAGGAAAATTCAGCACAGTTAGAGTTCCAAAGAATAAGTATCTATTTCTGTCAATAATTCTCTCCTGTTCACTATTACAAAGCCATTTCAAGAATGTAAGGCACAAGGAGCTATCAAATCTGCTCTCCACAGTAGACACCTTCCTCTCCCCAGGCCCTCCACCACCCATTCAATTTCCCTTTGGAAGAAAGGAATGACATAAATTTAATAAATAACCAATCTTGGGAGCTGTCAGGAAAGAACTCATAGGTCATGGCCCAAACTCAAGGGTCTCCTGGGTACTAACAATAAACTTTCTTACTATGAAAGCTTTTCTTTTTCCCCCTTTCTTTCATTTGGTTTTGAACTCTGGGAGCCTAAGAAATCATTGCTTAAAAGAACTTAACTGTCAGACCAAACACTATGCACTTATTTTGCATAAAACTGCTCAGATTTTTTAAAATTATTTTATGACAATTTAATATTTGAATGTCCCTTCCTGTCAGAGAAGCAAAATGCCATCCATATGAAATGTTCAAAGCCAACTTTTCTTTATACATTTGCTGTTCAAATTCTAAGAAAACAAGCTGGTTTAACTCATAATTGCCATTTGGTAATTTTATTTTATTTTCCCTTAATAAGCAGAGGTTTTATGACAAGACCATAAGGTGTCATAAATGAATGACAGTTCTATATCTAGGGATATATATATATATATATATGCATATATAAATGTACTATGCATAAAATAAATATACATATATAGTTTAAAGCAATATACAGACAAATGGAGAGAAAAACATAGATTATAAGGCAATTTGGAAAAAAAAATGACACAATCTTTCAAAAAACAAAACAGTAGGGAGAGTCTATGGTCTGACCAGAAAATTGAGATATATGATCACACATAGACAACATAGCTTGAACAAATTAATATGGCTGCCAAGCTCAGCATCTCCAAAATTCAAAACAAAGCATAAGAAATGTGTTTGTTAACTTAAAACATCTGTTCCTACCACAAAAAAATATGAATAAGACTGAAAATGCATATGGATTATTCATCAATAAAAAGCACAAAATCTCTTGTATTATTATTCTCACAATTATTTTAAGATATGAATTTCCAAACAGGAAACTAGCACATCTGATTACAATGGCAATTTATACAAACTCAGCAAGGAAAAAAGACTCATCTTAGGCACCTAGAGCCCAATTTTCACCACCCAACATAAAAGAAAGTAAAGCCATAGCACATCAGTTTTTAAAAGGACACTAGCACTGAAGAGCTCTAATTGTCTTCCTTAATCCTCCTGAACAAGGCCTACAACTAAGAACAGAAGCTCTCAGTGTTTTTCCACCACAATATACATGTGCATAAACTACAATGAGATATCACCTTATACCTGTTAAGATGGCTACTATAAAAAAGACAAAAGATAACAAGTGCTGGCCAGGATGTGGAGAGAAGGATGTGGAACACTTGTATGCTACTGGGGAGCATGCAAACCGGTGCAGACACTATGGAAAACAGTATGGAGGTTCCTCAAAAAAAGTGAAAATAGAACCACCATATGATCCAGCAATTCCACTCTCAGGTATATATCCAAAGGAAACGAAATCAAGATCTTGAAGAGATACTTGCACCCCTATGTTCATTTCAGCATTACGCACAATAGCCAAGATATAGAAACAACCTAAATATCAAAGGATAAATGGACAAAGAAAATGTGATATACACACACAATGGAAAAGAAGAAGGAAATCCTGACATTTGCAACAACATGGATGGACCTGGAGGACACTCTGCTCAGTGAGATAAGCCAAACACAGAAAGACAAATACTGCATGATCTCACTTACATGTGGAATCTAAACTAGTGATACTCATAGAGCAGAGCATAGAATGGTGGTGCCAAGGGCTGGGGAACTATGCAAGATGAACACGTTTTGAGGATCTAATGTATAGCAATGTGACTATAGTTAACATGTACTTGAAATTTGCTAAGAGGGTAGATCTTAAGTATTCTCACCACCAAAAAGATAAAAAAAGAAAGTGGCAACTAAGTGAGGTGATAGATACATTAATTAGCTTGATTCTGGTGATTATCTCACAGTGTATACATATATCAAATCATCAAGTTGTACATCTTAAATATGTACAATTTTTATTTGTTAATTATACCTCAATAAAGCTGAGAAAACATTTCAGTGGCATTTTTAAGAGTGCAGGCGAGGACTCACCTGTAACTCTGTCCCTTTCCTTTATTCAAGAAAATATATCAAATAATATGGGGAGAGGACTATTTTAACAGTGACGACCTTAAAACTGTTCAAGTTATATATACAAACAGCAAATCTAGGTACTATGACAACTTCTTGTGACTTCCTCACAACAGCTAACAGCACTACAGTAGGCCTTCACCCAAGGTGAGAGACATCCATGAGACTATAATTCAAGCTTAAGTACTAGAGTACAGTAGGAATTTCAAAGCTCTAAAGCTGCACAGTCCAAAATAGGAGCCATGAGCCACATGTGGCTATTTAAATTTAACTTTTTAACTAATCAACATTAAGCAAAATTTAAAATTCAGTCCCTCAGTGTCACTAGCCACATTTCAAGTACCTAATAAGCAAACACAAGAGGTGCTACCTTATTGGATACCTTATTGGACAGTATAGCTACGGAACATTTCCATCCATATGGAATGTTCTATTGGATAGCACCAAGCTAGGGAATCTTGGAGAGGGTCTAATTTAGCTCTCTCATTTTACAAATTTAGAAACTGAGACCTCATTTCATTCAAGTGACTTACTCAGTGCTACACAGTAATTACGGAGCCAGGATGCAAAGCCAGACACCTTGGCCTCTATCACTCAGTCATGTCCACTCCAACATCTTGCTGCCACCTAGATGACATGAGCATCGCTTCCTTGCCAAAGTCTGGATTCTTTCACAAGCATGCTGTCTGTTAATCCTCACATCAGCCCCATGAGGAATACAATCTCCATTATATAGGAGATGAAATTGAGATTTGGCTGTACAGGATATCATATCTGAGGCCACAAACAGAAAATGTATATCAGGTATCAAGATTCAAACTCCACAGCCTGGATCTTTCCTCTGTGCTATACTGTATGTAGGAAACACTCCACAATTTTAATTACCCTTGACATTTTTTTCTTTCTTTCAAATTGCTAAAAGTTATTGCCTCCTGATTCACTTTGTCAGTATTTGTGAACAAAAGTAGGAAGATCCCAATACTTCACACTTTCGATCTAGGGCATAAGAGTGGTTCTATCCAACTTTTCCAATTATATCTGTTTTATGGCAACTTTAATAGTAGCTAACCTTATTAAGCATCATGGGTCACACTCACTGGGCTCAGTGCTCCACGCTGACCTCCTTTAACCTTCAGAACAACCTTGTGGAGAGTTCATCTCCATGTCACAGATGTACAAACCGAGGTTAAGAATCCAACCACTCACCAGGGAGAACCTAATAAAGGAGAACTATGTGCTTGTGATGATGCCAAAAGACAGCTAAACTCTTTCTGCTCAATATAGTTGGAAAAGAACAGAAGAGAGGTGAAAACCTGGAAATAAAAAATTTACTTTCCTCCTCACACTCAATGTCCCTGTCACAGTTAAACACATTAACTAGGTAGTTTCCCTCTGATGGATTTCTGAGTCAACATGGTCACACTTTCTCTTCCAAAAGGGCTGACTTTAGATAAAGTCCTGAGAATCCAAGCATTGTGGGGATTTGTGGGGTAAGAAACATACCCCAAAAGAGATTATTCAGGGTTTCTCAAGGTATAGGACCTTTCTGGGCATTTTGAGTCCCTCCTGATAATTTCCGACCTAAGGAATAGAAAGAAGAGAAAGGTAGGAAAGACAATGACACAGACAGGAGAAGAGAAACACCTGCAGTCAGTACCTGAGAGATGGCTACATGCGGTTTAGAACCAGGTCATCTCAGAGTGTCACTGTAAGGCACAGAGCTGTCAAAAGTCGGGAAACACCACACATTACTGAGAACGTGTGTGTTTGTATGTGTATATATATATGTATATATGATAATATCTATGTATGTATGCATGTGTGTATATATTTATTTATTTTTTTAATAAAATATTTTTTAAGATGGAATGACCCCCCTAAACACTTCTTGTTTATGATGACTATAGTGCACAGTGTGCAGGAGAGCCTCAGCTAAAGGGGAAGGGGTTAGCCAGGGACAGATGGCCTTCACAAGAGGTCAGGACAGAGACTGGCAGAGACAACTGCATGGCAGGTGCAGCAGGGAGGGAGTTGACACATAAGACTGAAGGTGAAATAAGCTAATTGAGTTCAGAGACAACAAGCAGACTGGCTTGGCTGCAAGTAACGGCACACTCAGTGAAATGGCTTTCAGAGTCAGAACCAGGTTTGAATGCTCTCTTCCTCTGGCACTGACTGGCTGTGTAATTTTGGACATGTGACCTAGACTTTCTGAGCCTCAGTATTCTTATCTGTAAAGATGACACCTATTTCCTGGGATTATTGAACGTATGAAAAACATAATAGGCACTTAACAAATGTCATTTCCTCTTGTTCTTCTTCTTGGTTGGTAAAGAGGAATTTTTTTATCGCAGAAAAGCATATGCCTGGCTCTGCATCTATGAGTCTCCCCCCATTACCCTCTTTACCTTACAAAAGCCCTTCAAGAGAGCCTTTCTTCACCCCATTTCACACAGGAGGTGACAGAGATTCAAGAAGATTTTATAACTTGCTCTAGGTCACAGAGCTGGTTTGTAGAGGATAAGGAAGAATCAGAGAGGCTGTGAATGGTCCACTATATCTGACAGCTTTCCAAGCACTAAGTATGAGACTGAAAAGGTATCAGTGGGAGGAATCCTCACAAGACAGGTTGAGAATCAGCAACCAGCAGCCAGTGCCTAGATCCACGTTCTCATCCCATTGATATGTTTGGAATTCTCCTGGGTAAAGCTTATGCTTTGCCACGTTCAACCACACCCACTCTTTGGAGAGTGTACAGGGTCTGGGCAGGGACATCCCACACAACCTCGGAGGCAGCTCTGACCAGGAAGCCACTTAACAATGGAAACCTCTCACCCAGAAAGTTGTTTAACCAAAGAATCCTAGAAGAGTATACACAACTGTTCTTAAACTCTTTATCTTAATTCAAAATACATAAATGTATATTCATTTCATTTCAGCAAGGTAACTGCAGTGCTTTTCTTCAAGGCCAGATCGATTATGCAGCAGCAATGAATTATGCAGATAATTAACTATGTCCACCATGCATCATCTCCATTTGCAATCTGAAGTTCCTTAAAATGGAAAGAAAACTTAATGTGGCCACAAATAAATCCAAATGCAGAATCTCTCTGAATTTTTGTGTTTTTCCCCAATCTTTTACAGTTGTTTCTCTCACACTTAATCTGACAGTAAATTTTTAGTGACTCACCTTTATAGAGTCTTCTTACAGTATTCAACATAGTTTCCCTAGAAACAAGAATTCTCTTTCTTTTCACATTCACATTTCAGCAGTTTAATTAAACTATAAGTCAGATTTTGTCATTCCTCTGCTCCAGCTCCTCCAATTGCTCACCCACCTCACTGAAAGGGCAAGAGAAAGCTGGTATAAGGCCCCATATGTGTCACCGCCCCGCCCACCTCTCTGACCTCATCTCCTGCCAGTCTTCCTTCCCCTGGATCAGATGCTCCAGCCTCTCTGACCTCCATGCACTTTGAATGGCCAAGCAAGCTTCCCTTCAGACTTTACACTTGCTGTTCCCCATCTCTGCAATTTTCTTCCCCTGGCTATCCAGGGGACTCACCCTTACAATGACATCTTTCAGGTGTTTGTGCAAATGTCACCTTCTCAGGCAGGACTTCTCTCATCATCCTATTTCAAGTAGCCAGCCCCATCTCCTATTGAGCCTCACCTCCCTGCCTGTATATTGTTTTTCTCCACAGCAATTATCTGACATTCTGTACGTTTTACTCTTTAGATTTTGAACTTCGTGAAGGCAAAGGATATTGTCTGTTCACTGTTACTTAGAATAGCAGGTCCACGGTTGTCATACAATGAACATTTGGTCAATAATAATATTAATTATATTATACTGGATGTATTGCCTTTCTGGCTGAGCTGCATAATTACAACAATAAGTACATTGGGCTTGAGGAGGTTTTGGAGCAAACACAACAGTCTGGCAAGCAAAGAAGCCACCTGGAGGGGGTCAGGAGTGTGCTGGTGCACTGTGGCACAGCTGACTAGCCCTGAGCAGCCAGGAGCCCTGGAACCAGCCAGGGCTGTGAGCTGAAGAGAGTCAGATCACCCATTAAATGCAAATTTGACTGGACAGCCTGTCCTTTAGCTTGATGGAACTGACCTCTCCAAGTACTTGGTGGTTTCATATCCAAATGCTCAATAACACAGACCACTGTCAAGTAGAGAAGATAGTCTAGCTATTTTTCTTCAGATACAGGCAAAACTGCAAAAAGAAGACAAGTTGTCTGGTCCTGGTCTACCCCTCAATGGTCAATTACCTTTAGCAAATATCTTCATTTCTCTCTCTCATTGTTGGTTCCTCATTAAGAGGGGGGAGAATATTAAATAATATGTGGTCTGCCTATTTCACTGGTCTATTTTAAGTATCAGATGGATCAATAGCTATGAAAACATATTGCAAAACTATGTACTACTCTCTATACAACAAGAAATTCTCTTTATAGTAACAGGTATAACTGACTTGTCTATAATACCTTCTACAGCTCCCCCAAACTGGTAATGTACTTAACAGCACTTTGATTTTAAAATGATTCCTAAGATGTATTAAAGAACAAACACAAGGAAAAGTAGGCTTTTAAGGGCAAGGAATGATAAAGAGAGGGGAAAATGGCTTTCTCCTGATTCTTTAATAGAAAAATATAAGGAAGAAAAAAGCCATATATCTCCAGAGCAGCAACTATATTACATAAAGTTCAGATTCAAGAATATTATTGTGAACATCCATAATTATCTTGGTCATTTCAGATATTTCTCATCTATTTCAACATCACAAGGATAATCCAAGATGACTTATTAATATCACACATGTCAATAACAGCTGTGATATAAATGAGTAAACCCTTTCCAACCATCTCAGTTGTTTTTATTACAGCATTTATTAAATCAAAATAAAAAAGTGGTGAAGAATGACTTGTCAAACCATTTATTAGAGTTGATAGAGTGTAGGCAGTCTTTTCAATAAGGCTTTAACACACTGTTATGCACCATAGTACATTATTAATGAAAAGAAATGCATGAGACTTGTACCAGCTTTTCCCCCAAGTCATCCTACCACCAAATTCAAAATCAATTCTACCCCACGTGGCAAAGGTCCAGAGATAAAATGTTAATTTGCTTGTTATTTACCAAATTTAAATTTATAATTCTAAGCATTAGTCAGGAATCTTCCTTATTATACTTCCATATTATACTCAATTTCATGCTTATTTGTGGAGGGGGGTTCAAAAGAAAGAAGCAAATGCAACAGGAAGATAAACAAACTGTGCCCTAGTTCATATCTGACAAGAGAATGGGATTAATTTTCTCTGATTAAAACAACACAAAGGACAGTCACAAAATGCAAACTGCATATTGGGTGTTTGAAGCTCTCTTCCAATACCTGAGTATCTGAATGGAGCTAATTCACTCTAGAAAGGTTATTAAGTAATTGAGCATGATTGTGTCAGGATGAGGGATAGTCGTCAAACTGTGAAGGAAAATAAACATATTCTACAATGATAGGATCACCTCACTCACTCAGTAACTTCAACCAAGCATGTTACATTCAAAACAAATAAACCAAATATATCAAGAATGACCTACCTCCAACAAGGAACCTTGATAGAAACAAGCACCTGTGAGGAAGAAAACAAAACAAGAATTAAAAGGGTTGCATAATGCATAGACCAATAGGCACTTCCCCAGCAGACTCTCGCTAAAAGCGAATGTGCTTTCTCAATCTCAAAAGCTTGAGCATTCTGCCCCTGGGGAAATAACCCCATACACCAAGACAAGATTTCTTTGACACACATGAGGGAAGGCATCATTAAAACTTACTGGTTGAATTTAAAAATAAATGTATAAATAAATTATAATAGCATCTTACAAATACAGAATGTATTTTTGTATGTGATAAATCAGCAAAGCCTCCATAAACTAGTCCCAATTCACTTACCCAGGCTTTTTTGCCACTCTTTGCTTACACAAATTCTCCAGTTCAACCCAAGGCCAACTTAGTATCCCAGAATAATACTTTCATATGTCAGTGTCTTTGCTCATTTTATTTTCTGGAGATGCACTTGGTCTATTCAAGTTCCTTGAACTTAATGCCATCTCCCTCATGAAGCTCTCCAGCCCACAGGAGGATGCTCGTTCTCCTCTGAGCTCATAGTGTCTTGTGCCTGCATCATCTGTTCGGAAATTATTCTGGATACTTTCCTATGGCACCCTTACAAAGGCTGTGGAACTGCTTCACCTACCCCACTAAAGTGTACATGTACTGTTAGGATGGCTTCTACGTCTTTGTTTTCCCTAACTCTTCACATAGTAGACATCCACTTAGGTATCTGGTTGGTTACCTATTTCATGCTTTTAACACAATAGGCTCCTCTTTAGGGGTATCAAAACACTTCATAAGAGAGTGGTGGAGACTGCAGTCATTTGCAAAGAACCCTTACTGAGCCCCTGATGTCCAAGACTCTTTTCACCCTCCTTATACTCAGTTCTTTTTCTAATGGGTTGGTTATGAACTGATACATTTTTATATTTTCCACTCATTAAGCACCAGATAAAAACAACATACGATTTGCTTTTAAATAGAAAAGAAGGTTGAATTTGAATAGGACAGTCTATAGATATTCTGAATAACTAGCATATCATAAAATAAGCCTTTTCCAAGTTTTATTTTTGAAAACGATATAAAACTGCAATTTTTTAAAACTACACACACATTCTCAATCAGTTTTTGAACAGTACAACAGGTGTTTTTTTAACCTAGGAACATGCAGGCAGTGTGCTAACAGCTACTCTTTCAGAAACTGAGGCAGCAAAACAGACTGGAATAGCACACACGTGCCAGGGCAGAAGCACATCTTGACAATGTGCCACACTAGGCATCCCAAGAGGGAAAGACACATTTTACTACAGTTCTTGGTCTCAGATCATTGGTCACGTCCAAAAAATATTAACTTCTCAGGAAATGAATGATCTACTGTATCCACCAAAAATGGAATTAAGAACAATCTTCAAAGACAAAGAGATGGCTATTGAAACTTCAGGTTTGAATCAAAGATCTCTGTGGGCAAATTCACTGAAATGATTTTTTGCCCTTGACATTCAAATAAAAATAACTTGATATAAAACTTTGGGATGGAATTTTTCTGAACTTACTTATTTTTTTTAACATATTCTATTCCAAAGAGTTAGTTTTATGTCACAAGGAAATATATATATATATGTATGATAAATATATGTAAATATATATATAATACTCATACATGATGTATATATATATAAAATAATCAAATATAAGTCACATAAATACATATTGACACAATGTAATTTCTAAATCACTTAAATGGACATACTTAAAAATTTCTGATGTTTCAAAAACGAACATAAGGATCATCACTTAGTTACATTTTAACAAAATTTTACCTTTAGAATAAACAAAGTTTAACCTTTAGACTAAGACCATCCTCAAATAACTGTATTGCCTTTCCCTATAGCATTACCTTCCAAAGTAGTATCCTTTCAAAACTTTAAAAGGAATCAAGTATCAAAACAAGTGCAAGTACCCATGTGAAAACCCATTCCTGGAAGTTTAGCCAAATGCTATAAACTCACTGTAACATGAAAAAATAAGGCAGCATTGAGAGTGGCACCATATACCCACTGGGTTAAGCCAAGCACCTGCTAGATACTCAAGTCAAAATGGTATGTAACTGCTGATAAATTCTGTCATTTGAAGGAGGAAATAACTCATTTTGGATCACTCTATGATGTATAATTCTACAAGAAATATGCTTTGCCTTCTGAGGGCTTTCCTAAAACAGAACAGCTCTACCCAGAAGGCAGCCGCACAAATAAGTCTACATTAACATGTCTTCCAAAAACCTCATTTCTACTCTCTTGAGAAAACAAACCCTTGCAGTGTGATGCCCAGTCTTATCAAACATTCATCACCACCCAGAGCCAGATGCAGGTCTCCAAAGCAAGCATATTTCTCCCACACTAGCACACATTTCACACCCACCAGCAGAGGAAGCTGGGAGTTTGGGTTGGCACTGGGTCCCGAGTACAGCTTCTGGTTATGCACTAGAGTGGAGGCCTGTTCACTAATCGAACAACTCGTGTGATACCAAGAGCAAAGTCACTCTCTCCACTCGCTGCTTTTTCGGTGAAGGAGTACTGGAATGATAGCAGCTCTACCTGAGTTAGGATTTATGGCTTTATTTGAACTTTTAAGGAAATTCCAGCTCAAGGCAAATTCTGACGGGTGGTGTGGATCTGGAAGGAGAACCAATAAGGGGCTACAGGAGCTAGAGTTCTCTGATCAAGAACTTTGCCAGTTTCTGGGCATGGAATGCAGCTCAGATGCCAGGCAATTTAAATCCCAACACCGTGTGAGAAAGTGCATGAAGTTCTGCATGATGAAGTGATCATGGATTAGGAGGCCAAGATCCTGAGACCTGCCTCCCATGTGGTTGGTTCCTTTCTTGCAGGTCATACAGACAAAATGTTACTTCATTTTCATTTAAATAAGTAAATGCCTATTTTTAAGCCCTACTGAACATTATAATGTACTTTTTTATGAGGCGCCTATAAAAAAATCTAAAGTTTTCCGAGAAAATTTGAGATACAATTTGCACCAGTACTCACATCCTGAAACTACTCACTATAAAAATTGTACCCAGTAAGCTGCATAAACGAAAGAAGTTAAATCCAAGAGCCACAAAATGTCAGATCCATTCGTTCAAATAATGGCAGATTTGACCATAAGATATGAAGAGATTTGGAGAGCATGGTATCACAAAAACATGACTCATAAGGAACAAGCAGCCGCAAGTTGGCATTTAAATGTTCAAGCTTTATGTTGTGTTATAATTCAGCATATGGCTTATACACTATGGAATACTTAAAACAGGATCATTTTCTGTACTGACAGGACAGCTCATGTCCTGCTTATTGTTAACCAGGATTCAGATCAATTAAAAGAGTAGTTAAAATGAAAATGGGCCAACTGTTTTAGAACTATTGTTAGATTTGGCACATGGCTCCAACTTTGCCATGTGGCAGTCGCCTCCCCTCTCCTGAGCCATGTGGTGGAGAGCATTTACAACTTCTTGTGTCTGCGTAAAGTGGAGTGATATTGCCTCTCAAGTCCGTAACAGTGAATACAGGTGACTATGCCCTCACTAAACAATGTATATGCAGAGGATAACCCCCAGAATCCAATCCCCAGAGAACAGAACTGTCATATGATGGAAACAGGGGTCTATGACAATACAACATCTCTTTATTTCCATAAGCAGGTAGCCACAAAAGCCAAAAGATGACAAGTTGCAATCATTCAATATTGGGAAACCCACCAAGACCAATGTTCACATATCCCTACGGCTGCATTACAGGTATTAACAATTTCTGGGTATACAAACTCCTTGAGGGCAGGTATTAATATATTTTTTGATGTCTATTTCTTCCTACCAGACATAACCTGACAAATAAGCTCTCAATAAATACTTGTGAATGAAAAAAATGAAGAGATAGGCTATTTTTCTCAGCCAATGACTTCTGTTACTTAACACTGAGTTTTAAACAATTAATCTTACACAGAAAGAAGTCTCCAGCCAAGAGTGGAATCAAATATGCTGACCCACCCATAAATAAAACACACAGCCTAATCAAATCATCCTTTTCAGTGCACTCCATAAATTGCATTTAGAGGAAAAGCCTGGAAGATTGTGGGACTGGCTATGATCACATGGGGAATGATGGAACTCGAGTTCTCTTACCCTCCAATTCAGTAATCTTCTATCCCCAAGCCAACATGTTCTATCTAACTCTCCAACTTCAGAAGGTTTCCATGGGTCAATATAACTCAAGATGTTCTTCTCCAGAAAATGTCACAGCAAAACTTGTCTGATTCAGAAAGCAGCCATGCTTGCTAGAAATTTCTCTGTGACTTCTTGATTTTATTAAGTTCTCAAATCACAGTAGTTTGTCAGTTTGGCAATATAAGACAATGTAAAATAACACTGCCAATAATTTGCTTGTAAAAATTCATTTTCCTTTTAACCATTAAAATAAAAATCAGAACTAGAAAGTTGCAACTGATAACAAATAAGGCAGCAAATATTGATTTTTTTTTCTATGTTGGATGATTAACAAAAGCTTTCACCCAACAGACTTCTGTGTTTGGTAAATGACAAAACACAGCCCAAAGAAGTTAGGTGGTTCATTCAAGGTCATACGGCAGCTTTTCATTGAGGCCACTCTAAGCTTAATTCAGAAGAATGTGTTTTGGCAATACTCATTTATCTGACCAGTATTTTTTAGCCTTCGATGTACTGGAAGCTGAGTTGGAGATATCAGAATAACTAGGAACCATCCTAAGCCCTCAGTGACACACAACTGAGGTACTCTAAAGCGTACCTTTATGAACTATAATTGTACCATTATTAACTGGTGTACTAGAAGAATATATGACATGCTCTTGGAAACTAAGAAGACTACAAATTCTGCCATGGCCTGGTCAGCAGAAGTGTCATAGAATACATGACACCAAGAGAAGCACACAGGTGCACACTTCTTTTCCATTTTTAAAAATGAAAGGCTTATAATAAGGCCTAATAATAACAAGGCTAATAATAAAAACTTGAGGAAATCTCTGAGACCCTTAAGCTTCTTTCCATCCTTGACCTCAAAGCTCTTATTTTTAAGACAAACAGAAAACCCTGGCAGAATCATTCAATGGTCCCATGAGATGACAATCGATTTTTTGGCTGGTATCATTTAATTAAACTAATTAAATGAGATAAAGTACGTAAAGTGCTTAATATAGTGCCAGGCAAATATGTGCTCAATCAATGTCTATACACATTCATTCATTCATTAGTAGATAAACATCATTATGACTTGGTTGGAAACTCTCAGACATCTATCAATCCAATTTGTGAAAAGAGTCTAAAAAGCTCTGAAAGCGGGGGTCAAACAGCAAGAAGTAAAGTTTCTGAAGAACCTTTAAAGGCCTCGCGTCCCTGTCCCTGCAAGCCTCCCCTGCTAAAAGACTTCGGACCTTGTTAAACTGTGCTCATTCTACCAACCAGTCTTCCAAAGGGCGAACCCTGCAGGCTCTTAATAATGGCTTTTGTAATTTCAAGAGATTTGGTTCTGAAAAACTGCATCATTCCAACTGCCCCCTGGTGAGCTATCAGGGAGAGCAGGTTTTCCACGTTGCTGGGATATGATTCTAGGTAAGAAACCACCACCACCACGTGAAAACGGAATATTTTAAATCTCAGATTCAGATTTGGGTGTCCTGGGTTGAGTGTCCCATATGATTTATTACTATAATCAAGCTATATACGTTTTTTTTCTTATGCACACACACACACACACACACACAATATCTCTACAGGTTATGTATACCCTATTTAAAGAAGGCTGCACAGGCCTCAGAAGTGTTTTTTCAGTGGATACTACACACTTGACATACTTCCCGGTAGGGTGCAAGGCAGGCGGTACTTTTACCCATGACAAAGTCCCCATTGCTTTACTTGGACTTCCAAGCCACGCCACTTTCTCCTGGGAAACTAGCAAGGAAGAGACAGCTGCTCCGGTGGCTGGAGGTTGGAGTCAATCCAAGGCAGGGCTTTGTCTTCCCCCGGGCCTCCCGCCGCCCCAAGCCCTGCACCCGAGCCCCGCCCCTCGAGCGGCCCCAGCCCTGCACCCTGGCGGACACGGCGCCCCGCCCGGAGTCCGCCGCCGCTGCGGCTGCGGCTCAGATTTGCGGCGGAGCGGTGAACTCTTCCCGCAGCTGGATGAATAATGAATGGAGCCAGGAGGGGAAGCCGGGAACCCGGGGCTGTGGAAAAGCCGTCTTCCTCCCAGCCCGCCGGCTCCCATCCCCCTCCCTAAGCACCGGCGAGGCTACTTAACCCGCCCCTCCGAGCAGGTGGGAGCTCAGAGTCCCCGGGCCCGCCAGCCCATGACCCCCAAACCCAATTTTGTTATTAAATCATTTATTCGCCTGAACCCAGATCGCTTTGCTATCATGGCGACAATTCCCACAGTCTCCTCTCTCTCTCTCCCCGCTTGGGGGTTTACATAGGCTTGGACTCCGGAGGAAAACCGGGAGGCAGAGGGCAAAGTAAGAGAATGAAGCTAAACTCTTATTAATCACTTTATTCTGGGGAAGCAGTCAGGTTCGTCCTGTTACTGGGGAGATTTTAGTGCAAATGAATTGCCTACGTCCAGAATACGCTTTAACCAGCTAGTTATAAAATCTTAACTGGACTTCACCGGGAGACTTATGCGGACGAGGAGGGCGGGAGCGAGACGGGGATTTGAGGTGCCGTGTTGCATGTTTCATAGAAGTATTTGTACACAGGTAAGAGCAATTGTTCGCTCTTCACCTGCGCTCCCTGTAGTTGCTTTCCAATTGGGAGCAGCTGGGAAGTGGAAAAAAAGAATCCAATTTCAGATATCATCTCGATCGGCCCCCCACTCACGCAAATGCACTTAGCAGAGAGGGAGGCGGGAGACCGGCTTGGAAACTAGATGCAAAACAATCAGGAAGAGGAATCTTCTCGGAAAAAAGCCCACTCGTGTTCCACTCCCACGCACCGCAGCCATCCCCCAAAAACTGATACCCGACCCACAATACCATAAACCCCCTGGGCTTTTTAAGCAGCACGATCACACACACACATACACAAAGGCATCGCTCTCTCACCTTCAGTATCATGAGGCAATACTGCGAATTCCGCCAATACTAAGGCCACCCCAAGCCACAGTTTGAAGACACCCATTGCCGCCTCGGCACCTGCGCTGGAGATACACAGCCTTTAGCATCCAAGAACCAGCTCTCAGCCAAAACGCTGGCTTCTGCGCTCCGGGCCAGGCGCACAGAGAGCGGCGGGCGGCAGGCGGTTACCTCCGGGGAAATGAGACGATGGGCCAGCCGAGAGCAACACTCACATCAGCCCTGAGACGCCGAGGCGGGAGGGGAGTCAATTCACTCACAGCCCGGGCGGAGAACGCGTCCAGCTCTCCACCAAAGCAGGACGCCAACGTGGGCTGAGCCTGGGAGGATAAAAGCGGCAGAGCGCAGTTCTCCGCTACTAAGTCTCGCCGGAAAGTTGCCCGTCACCGGCTGAGCGGGTCTTCCAGCTTCCCTGAAGCAGGACGCTTCCGCTCCGGGGTCCCCGACTCTGGGAATCCCCGCGCAGGCTCGCGGCAAGCAGCTCTTTAAAGTTCGCTTGGCACTCTGCGTCGGCGGTGCGTCGGCAGAGTGGGTCACCTGGAGCCCCGAAAGACCCACCCGCCCCTCCTTGGCTGGGCCACCTGGCTCCGCGGACTGCAGCCACCGGGGGCCGTCCGCAGGAAACTTTGTGCCGCGCTGCAATCAGCTCCCGGGACTCGCCGGCGCTGCAGCCGCGCTGCGCCGCCTCCGGCAGCGCTCCCCGCGGCAGCCTGTTCCACAGCCAACGAGGAAAGACCGGGCGGCAGGGCTGGGGGCGCGGCTGCTACTTTCTCGCCCCCGCCCCTCGAAGGGGTGAGAAGGGCTGCGGTGGCACTGCTTGCTCCCAAGCCAACAGCCCCCGCCGAACCGAACACCCTGGAGCTTGTCTGCAGGGTGGAGGTGTGATTACCGGAGTGGAGGCGGAGCCATAAAATTAAATACACCGAAGAAATAGCTACAAAGGATGGAAAGGACCCACGAATCCAAGGCCAGACGGCTCGGAGAGCCCGGAAGCGCACAGAATAAGGCCCCTCTGGATCTCCGCGTTTAAAGGACACACGCTCCGCCTTCCTCCCCCTCCCTCCCCTCTTTCCTCCCTCCTTTGCACGGTGTGAAAATGGACCCAGGGACTCGGAGCTTTGGCAAAGATTCCAGGGAGTCACGTGGGGAAGGGGAGAAGCGAGGAGGTGGGGTGAGGGGAGGCCGAGGGAGCAACCTGATCCCCTTATTCGTTCTGCTGGAGTTCAGATTGCCTTTGTCTGGAGCGGCATCAAAAGTGGTCACACCAGGGTGGAGTGGGCGGGAAGATGGCGTGGTCCCTGCTCAGGCACAGCTGAGGGCCAGCGAGCTGGGTGCACACCCCTCATTTGAGGAGGGACCCATTTCGGAGGGGCTATTCCCACATTCAAATGCCCTGGCGCCACCCCCCTACCCCCACACCCTGCCACTCCTCCTGGACTAAGTGCGTGAGGTGGACCTGATTCATCTTGGCCCTGGGACCCTCCGCTCGTCGCAACGTGGGTTTTACCAGCAGACCGGGAGGATCTTGGCGTGTGTGTCCTAAACAGGGCCTCCCACCGCGAATGCACCTTTACCCACCCTCCGAGAGGCTGGCGGTGTAACACTGTGGGATCGCGCGCCGGCTCCAGCTGCGCCCCCAAATGCCAGTGACTGGGAAGTCAATGTCCGGGCAAGGCGGACTGAAGAGCGCACTTGGAGTCTGGAGGTTGTGATTCCCAGTCAGGACTGAGTGACGGCAGCTATTTTTAGAGGACCAAATAAAAAGAGCTGGTCTTGGGTTGATCATTTTATAAGATGAGAATGGTTGCTTCAGAGAGATGCTGTCTGGGTTCCGACTGGCCTAGATTAGAGATGTCCTGTGTCCCTTGATTGACATGAGATGGGCGAGCCTGCAGGAAAGGAGTCTATCCACAGAGCCTTGAGCTGTGAAACGGAGTGGGGGTGGGGGGGGCGGTCCCACTGGTTTCCAGTCTTGACGGCCATCATAAAGCCAGCGGACATTCTTATGATTCGTTTTGCAGAATAACTCAGTAAATTGTAACTAGCAGATCCCTGTGACTATTACATTTAACCAGAGCAAAGAGGAAACCTCCGACAACCTAGCACTGATTGTTGAGTATTTAGAGGACGGAGGGATTGTGCAACCCACCCTGTTTCTCCTGGGCTGTGGTGGTCTCAGGGACAGAGACTTCGTATCTGAAGCACAAGTAGTGTTCATTAATGGTTTGTTGAAAGATGGACTGAGCAAAATAATAAGTTCCTGAAGGCAGTGGCCATATCAAGTGGGGCTGGGTATCTAACCACCCCTCCTGAAAAAGGAACTCCTCCTGTTTTGTATTTAGAAAGTTGACATTTTTTCAAGCCATGTAAAGAACTCTGAAAACTCAGCTTCAAACACTGACAACCACTCCTAACCCCCTCTATATAGAAATTCTGTAGCCACCACTGACCAGGATTAATTTAGACAACTTGTTCTCTCAAGAATCAATTTGTTGTTGTTGTTTCAATAATAATAATAACAACAATCATGGCACTCAAAGAAGTCTCAATAAGACATGTTATACTTGCACTAAATGCAAATGTGCTACTTTTTAAAAAGAAGAAGAAATGAAGGAAGGAGGGAAGAGGTGGATGGAGAATAGCACTACCAAGTTACCCATAATTCATCATATGCTGTATTTATATATAATACCACTCACTCCACCACCAACCCAGCACAGAGACACACAGTGGCCACACATGTCATTCCCCCGTCTACCCTGGTTAGGCAGAGTAGCCCCAGAATCCCTGACCCAAGATTCTTTGATAACCAAATAGTTGAAAGAGTCAACCAATAATTTAGTAATATTAGACATATCTAGCACCTTCCACAGCCACCTAAATTGAGATGTCCTGAAAAGAATTATATTATATTAGCATAATCTATTTCATGATGATGGAAATTTGGTAAGCATTTATATGGCTATTCCACTATTTGTAGTTAGCTTATCTCTATAAATTAACCTCTGCACATAAGTGCTTCATTCCAATAACCAATGCTTCCCTAACAGGGAGTACGAATTTCAGTAGCCTGGATATTTGGGTCTATCTCTTCAGTCCTCTACATTCACATGCCTGGATTGCACAACTTCTGCTAATATGTGCCACAGTATCTCCTTGGATTGGCCCTGCTGTCATCTATTGACATTTTCCTGGCCTTGCTGCTGCCCATTTAGGGGATATCAATTCTTGCTGTAAATGATGGTAAGAAAAACAATGATAATAGCTAACATATATTGAAAACTTCATGTCTAACTGTACGCTTTCCCATTTAATCCTCCATTAACCCGGTGAAATAGGTACTGTCATTATTTCCAATTACCAGAGAAAGTACTGATACTCAGAGAGTTAAGTAATCTGTCACACTCAGACAGCTGCTAAATAACAAAAGTGTATTAGAGCAAGCAACTCTAGCTGCAGTAACAGGCAAATCGCAAACTACAGGGCCTTAAAACAACAAAAGTTTATTTTTCAGTCACATCCTGGCCCCAGGCCACTGGCAGCCCGGAACATTGGTTCCTGGGCATTGGTGACTTCTTATTGCTAGGATATCCTGGAACACAGGGCATCAGGCTTCTGCATCAGGGCAAGAGAGCATTAAAGGTGGCCTTGCAATCCCCAAGAGCCTCAGCCCTTCCTCTCAAAGTCCAGGGACAAGAAGGAGTCCTAGGGCCCCAACCTAACTAGAGGAGGGAGGCAGCCCATCGGGGAACACATGGCTATCTAGTGAGCTCTCACTGTACTGTTGCACTCCAGAGCCCGGAGCCCACACCCTTAACTCTTGTACCTGGCCTTGGCTCCGCTGTCTTACCTCTCAACAAGCTTCAAGGTGAACCTTCCCTACTAACACTAGGGCTTTGCTGCGGACCTTTGTGCAACTGCTCCACTGTCCTTTGTACAACTGACCTTTCTGCAAATTTCTCCAACCAGTCCTTCCTCTGCTTTCCTGTTCTTCCACTTGACTGTCCTTTCCCTCTCTCCCTAACATTCCCATTCCCCTTCCTCTACTTCCTACTGTCTTCTCTCTGCACAACCCCACTGTATGCACTAAGAATTTTGTCGTATCTCTCTGCTGCATGTGCCTGCTCTGGTTTCTTTTCCCCTGCACTGGGACTCTTCCTGCAGTTAGTGCATTGTTCTGCCTTGGCAGTTTCAGCATGCGACAATATTTGTTGCTTTTTTTTTCTTCTGCTTCCAATAGTTACAACAAAAAGAATAATCAGATAATAGAGAAGTATAAACTGATGGACTCTGCTATAATCTAACCCCTCCAAAGGAATAAACAGAGGAAATACATTCAGACATTTTTCTCTACTTAACTAAACATGATTCTTTTTACAAAAATAGTCATAATTTACATGCTATTTTATAATCTACCCATTATTTCCCTGCACCAAACAATATAGCCAAGCCATAAGTTTCTAAGCCAAATCATATTGATCTACCTGATTTATTTTTAAGAGCTACTTGTATGGATACATTTTTATATATTTAGCCAATCCTCTTCTGAAGAACATTTACATTGTTTACAATTTTTCTGCCATTATAAATAATACAGCACTAACTGTCCTTTTAAAAGTACGTTGTATACTTACCCAGTTTTTCCCTGGGACAAATTTCGGAGGAAAAATTGCTGGGTTGAAGGAATTAATATTTTTCATTTTGATACTTATCATTTACCCTTTGCAGATCTCAGAGAGTAAAATGGCATTTTGCTTAACCACACTTATTACCTGGACACCTCAGTCATATTACCCTCCCCAAACCTCACATATTTCCTGTCTATGAAATGGACATTATAATAGTGCCCATCTTATACTTTCATTTTCATTAAATTATAGTGCTTAGCACCATATCTGACACATGATATAGCCGCTTAACAGATGTTAGCCAGGTGAAATACAGGTATTTTTAAAATCTGCATTTCTTAGGCGGAGCCAAGATGGCAGCATGAGTAGAGCAGCAGAAATCTCCTCCCAAAACCACATATATTTATGAAAATATAACAAAGATAACTCTTCTAGAATAAAGACCAGAGGACACAGGACAACATACAGACAACATCCACATCTGCGATAACCCAGCACCTCGCAAAGGGACAGCCCAAGCCAGGCCAGGCCCACAGCAACAGTGGAGATAAACTCCATAGCAGCCCGGCAGGAAGCAGTAGCCCTGTTTGCGCGCAGCTAACCAACACAAGCCACTAGAGGTCGCTGTTCTCCCAGGAGAGGAAGGCCTCAAAGGAACAAGAAGGGAAGTTCTTCCAGCCATCACTTGTCACAGCTCTGCAAACTATTCCTATCACCATGAAAAGGCAAAATTACAGGCAAACCAAGATCAAAGAGACAACACCAGAGAAGGAGACAGACCTAATCAGTCTTCCTGAAAAAGAATTCAAAATAAAAATCATAAACATGCTGACAGAGATGCAGAGAAATATGCAAGAGCTAAGGGAAAAAGTCCAGAGGGAGATCACAGATGCCAGAAAGGAGATTACAAAAGTGAAACAAACTCTGGAAGGATTTATAAGCAGAATGGATAAGATGCAAGAGGCCATTGATGGAATAGAAACCAGAGAACAGGAACGCATAGAAGCTGACATAGAGAGAGATAAAAGAATCTCCAGGAATGAACAATATTAAGACAACTGTGTGACCAATCCAAAAGGAACAATATCCGTATTATAGGGTCACCAGAAGAAGAAGAGAGACGAAAAGAGATAGAAAGTATCTTTGAAGAAATAATTGCTGAAAACTTCCCCAAACTGGGGGAGGAAATAATCGAACAGACCACGGAAATACACAGAACCCCCAACAGAAAGGATCCAAGGAGGACAACACCAAGACACATAATAATTAAAATGGCAAAGATCAAGGACAAGGAAAGAGTTTTAAAGGCAGCTAGAGAGAAAAAGGTCGCCTATAAAGGAAAATCCATCAGACTGTCAGCAGACTCCTCAACAGAAACCTTACAGGCCAAAAGAGAATGGCATGATATATTCAATGCGATGAAACAGAAGGGCCTTGAACCAAGAATACTGTATCCAGCACGATTATAATTTAAATTTGAAGAAGGGATTAAACAATTCCCAGACAAGCAAAAGCTGAGGGAATTTGCTTCCCGCAAACCACCTCTACAGGGCATCTTACAGTGACTGCTCTAGATGGGAGCACTCCTAAAAAGAGCACAGAACAAACCACCCAACATATGAAGAATGGAGGAGGAATAAGAAGGGAGAGAAGAAAAGAATCTCCAGACAGTGAATATAACAGCTCAATAAGCAAGCTAAGTTAGGAAGTAAGATACCAAAGAGGCTAACCTTGAACCTGTGGTAACCACAAATTTAAAGCCTGCAATGGCAATAAGTACATATCTTTCAATAGTCAACCTAAATGTAAATGGACTTAATGCACCAATCAAAAGACACAGAGTAATAGAATGGATAAAAAAGCAAGACCCATCTATATGCTGCTTACAAGAAACTCACCTCAAACCCAAAGACATTTACAGACTAAAAGTCAAGGGATGGAAAAACATATTTCAGGCAAACAACAGTGAGAAGAAAGCAGGGGTTGCAGTACTAATATCAGACAAAATAGACTTCAAAACAAAGAAAGTAACAAGAGATAAAGAAGGACACTACATAATGATAAAGGGCTCAGTCCAACAAGAGGATATAACCATTCTAAATATATATGCACCCAACATAGGAGCACCAGCATATGTGAAACAAATACTAACAGAACTAAAGGGGGAAAGAGACTGCAATGCATTCATTTTAGGAGACTTCAACACACCACTCACCCCAAAGGATAGATCCACCGGGCAGAAAATAAGTAAGGACACGGAGGCACTGAACAACACAGTAGAACAGATGGACCTAATTGACATCTATAGAACTCTACATCCAAAAGCAACAGGATATACATTCTTCTCAAGTGCACATGGAACATTCTCCAGAATAGACCACATACTAGCCCACAAAAGAGCCTCAGTAAATTCGAAAATATTGAAATTCTACCAACCAATTTTTCAGACCACAAAGGTATAAAACTACGAAGAAAACAAAAAGGCTCACAAACACATGGAGGCTTCAAAACATGCTCCTAAATAATCAATGGATCAATGAACAAATTAAAATAGAGATCAAGCAATATATGGAAACAAATGACAACAACAACACAAAGCCTCAACTTCTGTGGGATGCAGCAAAAGCAGTCTTAGGAGGAAAGTATATAGCGATCTAGGCACACTTGAAGAAGGAAGAACAATCCTAAATGAATAGTCTAACATCACAATTATCGACAATGGAAAAAGAAGAACAAATGAGGCCTAAAGTCAGCAGAAGGAGGGACATAATAAAGATCAGAGAAGAAATAAACAAAATTGAGAGGAATAAAACAATAGCAAAAATCAACGAAACCAAGAGCTGGTTTTGAGAAAATAAACAAAATAGATAAGCCTCTAGCCAAACTTATTAAGAGAAAAAGAGAATCAACACAAATCAACAGAATCAGAAATGAGAATGGAAAAATCATGACAGACTCCACAGAAATAAAAAGAATTATTAAAGACTACTAGGAAAACCTATATGCCAACAAGCTGGAAAACCTAGAAGAAATGGACAACTTCCTAGAAAAATACAACCTCCCAAGACTGACCAAGGAAGAAACACAAAAGTTAAACAAACCAATTACGAGCAAAGAAATTGAAACGGTAATCAAAAAACTATCCAAGAACAAAACCCCTGGGCCGGACGGATTTACCTCAGAATTTTATCAGACACACAGAGAAGACATAATACCCATTCTCCTTAAAGTTTTCCAAAAAATAGAAGATGAGGGAATACTCGCAAACTCATTCTATGAAGCCAACATCTCCCTAATACCAAAACCAGGCAAAGACCCCACCAGAAAAGAAAATTACAGACCAATATCCCTGATGAATGTAGATGGAAAAATACTCAATAAAATATTAGCAAACAGAATTCAACAGTATATCAAAAGGATCATACACCATGACCAAGTGGGGTTCATCCCAGGGATGCAAGGATGGTACAACATTCGAAAATCCATCATCATCCACCACATCAACAAAAAGAGAGACAAAAACCACATGATCATTTCCATAGATGCTGAAAAAGTATTTAACAAAATTCAACATGATAAAAACTCTCAGCAAAATGGGAATAGAGGGCAACTACCTCAACATAATAGAGGCCATATATGATAAACACACAGCCAACATTATACTGAACAGCTAGAAGCTGAAAGCTTTTCCTCTGAGATCAGGAACTAGACAGGTATGCCCACTCTCCCCACTGTTATTTAACATAGAACTGGAGGTCCTAGCCACAGAAACTGGACAAAACAAAGAAATACTAGGAATCCAGATTGGTAAAGAAGAAGTTAAACTGTCACTATTTGCAGATGACATGATATTGTACACAAAAAACCCTAAAGACTCCACCCCAAAACTACTAGAACTGATATCAGAATGCAGCAAAGTTGCAGGATACAAAATTAACACACAGAAATCTGTAGCTTTCCTTTACACTAATAATGAACCAATAGAAAGAGAAATCAGGAAAACAATTCCATTCACAATAGCATCAAAAAGAATAAAATACCTAGGAATAAACCTAACCAAAGAAGTGAAAGACTTATACTCTGAAAACTACAAGTCACTCTTAAGAGAAATTAAAGGGGACACTAACAAATGGAAACTCATCCCATGCTCGTGGCTAGGAAGAATTAATATCGTCAAAATGGCCATCCTGCCCAAAGCAATATACAGATTCGATGCAATCCCTATCAAATTACCAGCAACATTCTTCAATGAACTGGAACAAATAATTCAAAAATTCATATGGAAACACCAAAGACCCCGAATAGCCAAAGCAATCCTGAGAAAGAAGAATAAAGTAGGGGGGATCTCACTCCCCAACTTCAAGCTCTACTACAAAGCCATAGTAATCAAGACAATTTGGTACTGGCACAAGAACAGAGCCACAGACCGGTGGAACAGATTAGAGACTCCAGACATTAACCCAAACATATATGGTCAATTAATATTTGATAAAGGAGCTATGGACATACAATGGCAAAATCTTCAACAGATGGTGCTGGCAAAACTGGACAGCTACATGTAGGAGAATGAAACTGGACCATTGTCTAACCCCATATACAAAGGTAAACTCAAAATGGATCAAAGACCTGAATGTAAGTCATGAAACCATTAAACTCTTGGAAAAAAGCATAGGCAAAAACCTCTTAGACATAAACATGAGTGACCTCTTCTTGAACATATCTCCTTGGGCAATGAGAACAACAGCAAAAATGAACAAGTGGGACTATATTAAGCTGAAAAGCTTCTGTACAGCAAAAGACACCATCAATAGAACAAAAAGGAGCCCTACAGTATGGGAGAATATATTTGAAAATGACAGATCCGATAACGGCTTGACGTCCAAAATATATAAAGAGCTCACATGCCTCAACAAACAAAAAACAAATAATCCAATTAAAAAATGGGCAGAGGAGCAGAACAAACAGTTCTCCAAAAAGAAATACAGACGGCCAACAGACACATGAAAAGATGCTCCACATCGCTAATTATCAGAGAAATGCAAATTAAAACTACAATGAGGTATCACCTCTCACCAGTAAGGATGGCTACCACCCAAAAGACAAACAACAACAAATGCTGGCAAGGCTGTGGAGAAAGGGGAACCCTCCTACACTGCTGGTGGGAATGTAAATTAGTTCAACCATTGTGGAAAGCAGTGTGGAGGTTCCTCAAAATGCTCAAAATAAACTTACCATTTGACCCAGGAATTCCACTACTAGGAATTTACCCTAAGAATGCAGCAATCAAGTTTGAAAAAGACAGATGCACCCCTATGTTTATCGCAGCACTATTTACAATAGCCAAGAATTGGAAGCAACCTAAATGTCCATCGGTAGATGAATGGATAAAGAAGATGTGGTACATATACACAATGGAATATTACTCAGCCATAAGAAGAGGGCAAATCCTACCATTTACAGCAACATGGATGGACCTGGAGGGTATTATGCTCAGTGAAATAAGCCAAGTGGAGAAAGAGAAATACCAAATGATTTCACTCGTCTGTGGAGTATAAGAACAAAGGAAAAACTGAAGGAACAAAACAGCAGCGGAATCACAGAACCCAAGAATGGACTAACAGGTACCAAAGGGAAAGGGACTGGGGAGGATGGGTGGGTAGGGAGGGATAAGGGGAGGAAGAAGAAGGGAGTACTAAGATTAGCATACATAATGGGGGGGTGGGAGAAAGGGGAGGGCTGTACAACACAGAGAAGACAAGTAGTGATTCTACAACATTTTGCTATGCTGATGGACAGTGACTGTAAAGGGGTTTATAGGGGGGACCTGGTATAGGGGAGAGCCTAGCAAACATTATGTTCTTGATGTAAGTGTAGATTAAAGATAACAAAAAAACAAAAAAGAAAGAAAGAAAGAAAAGGGGGATTACTCCCTTATAGGATAAAACTAACTGTAAATCAATGATTAATGCATGCTTTAAGTATCCTTAATTTTGATCACTTGAAGGGTGTCAGATGATCAGCTAAGGAGGTACATTTTTCTGATAATATTCCTTACTCTTAAAAAAAAAACAAACAAACTGCAGTTCCTGTGTGGTGACCTCCAATGAGTTCTACACAATGGTATAAAGGGCATATCAAAGTGTGGGCAAAGGGTCTGTTTGTGTTTATACAGAGGATCAAAGCCTAATTTGGCTACCCAGAAAATGAACTAAGATATGATATGAAGAAGAACTTCCAACATCAGCACTCTCTGGAAGAGTCTTACCAGAAGATGATCATCAAAAAACCTCAACAAAGATCCAGGCGCTGCTGCAGTTGTAGCTGCATTTATCCCACCGGTTCCTGGACTTGCCATTGGAATGAAGAAGGAGATATCTAAGCTGGCCTGTGCATACAGTAAAAACAACAAATTTGACTGGATCTATACTGTTGGAACTCAACCAAGAATTAGGAGAAGTGCAAGTTGTAGTGCTCAAAAATCTTACAACTACAGACTATCTACTGTTAAAAGAACATATGGGATGTGAACAGTTCCCAGGAATGGGTTGTTTTAATTTGTCTGATTTCTCTCAGACTGTTCAAGTACAGTTGGACAATATCCATTATGTCATAGACAAATTTTCACAAATGCCTAGGGTGCCTAACTGGTTTTCTTGGCTTCACTGGAGATGGCCGGTAATTATAGATCTGCTTTGGTTATGTAACTGTATTCCTATTATGTTAATGTGTGTGCATAATTTAATTAGTAGTTTAAAACCTATACATGCTTAGGTTACTCTACAAGAAGATATGTCAAAGAAATAATCAATCTTCCCATGTTTTCTTCCATCTGCTACCTCTATAGCTTTTCTCTCCCTTCCTAATTACAACCCTTTAGAAGAATTAGTGCCTCATATCGAAAATTACCGAGTATCACAATTCTTCCAAGTGGTAAAGATACCTCAAGACAAATGCTGGGCATAGAAGCCACAGGGCATAAATCTGCAAAGAAGTAAAAAGGTAACCTTTTCAAACAATATGGCTTCTCTCTCACTTACCAACTTTACATTTCCCTGTATGGCCCTGGAAGATGACTGGTTAGCCAGAGACAAGTAAGATTCCTCAAGGGAGGCACAACCTAAGACAGGCACAGTCGCAGGGGGGCCATCAGGTGAGAAATTGGGGATCAACAGAGGTGCGGCTTAGAACCTCACCCCCACTGTTTTGAGAGAAATCTTCTGCATCCGTGGAAGTTTTGTTGCCCTTGTCTAGCTTGGATTAACACTTAGTCTACAGGCACACACCTGATCATCTACATTTGCTCTCTTACAGCACTAAACTATGTTTTCTATCTTTGTCTTGCATCTACCTATCACTTCAGCATTTTATTAAAAAATAATAATAATAATAAGGGAGAAATGTGGGATTCACATGTAAATCAAGTATAAAAATAAAACGAATATTCATATTTGACCTGATTGTCTATAGTTCATAATGCATGATCAAAACCGAAAGTTTATGTGATGACTGGCCTTGTACTGTTCACCATATAAGAACTTATTCACTGTGTAAGAATTTGTTCACCATGTAAGAACTTGTTCGTTATGTTTCAGAAGATTGGAGACTGTTGAGAATTAGGTTTGGGGTGGATTAATGATTGTGCATTGAGTCCCCTATACAGAATTTTATTGTTGTTAACAACCATTTGATCAATAAATATGAGAGATGCCCTCTCAAAAAAAAAAGTCTGCATTTCTTGGCACAATAGTAAGGTAAAACAATTTTTCTTATATTTATTGTATAGCTCTGTGTTTGCATCTGAATGGCTTCTTTATATTTCTCTCAGTGGGGTTTCTGATTCCATGTAGAATTATAGGGGCTCTTCATATATTTGGGATATTCCTTTTCTATGAATTTGGATATTGCTTTACAGAAAAGGAGTGACTATTTACCATTATTTCTGTGGGAAATGATAGTGTCCCCAGCATTGTCACTGGAAGGACATAGAAAACCAAAACCAAGAAAAAAGGTCTTATATCTAGAATTTTTTCTTGTGATAAAATAAACAAAACCCCAAGTTTTTTAATTTGTTCCTTGTTTTGTCTTCTTCACTTGGGACAGCCACTCAACCCTTACATGTCAGTTTTGTCAGAGCACTTGTGGCAGGATGGGGTCTTTTCTCATTGGTCAGTGTCGCTGCTTCATGAATTGTTAAATGTTCCTACTGTTACTCCCCCCTAACCCATGCCTATCATAACCACAGAAAGTCAAGCATCAGAGGCCACTGAAAATGCCAAATGGTCACTGCAGCAGAAAAGAAAGCAGACAGATCATCTTAGCACATTTAATCAATTTCTTTCCTGCACAGATTACACTGGGTTTTGTTTTAAAAATAAAAGTCCTATAGGACTGGACCTGGTCATCCTACACTTTACTGTTACCTAGTTTTAGATTTTTTTAACTTTGTTGTTCTCTGTTATCACCAAGTATCTTCCAAATACCCCTAATGTAGGCTGCTCACCTCTGCAGCACGCCGGCACTCCCTCCTTGAGTGTGTACTTTGCTTTATTAACTTACTCTTTGCTTGTACCTGCTCGACCTGCTCATGAATTCTGAACCTTCTCCCGGGTTGAGGTCTCACCTAGTGGACAGGGAGATCTCTGTGGATGGGATTGCCCAACAGCATCTCGGTGACCAGGAAGGGACAGATAGGACTCCTGTCGTGGTATTTACAACCATTAGAGGTAAGGAGAGATTCTGTGCTACTTAAGGCATTCCCTGGTTTTTCTCTTTTTCTTGCATCCTGAGCTGTTTTTGCTACTTCCTTGGTGGGCACAGGTCAAAGATTTAAAAGTCACTAGGGTGGCCACCACCTACGTAAGTCTCCCATGTTGTTACCCCCTCAGGGCCATTGAAAGTGAGGTTATCAGGATGCTCCATCGAGAGGAATTCACCCTGGACTTCAGCGCCTGACCCCTCCTCCCCTTTTCCCCTATTCCCATTCCTAAAGCCACAGCTAAGTACTGTGAGGCCACTCAACTAAGAGTTGAGCCTTAGAGATGCCTGTGTGTGCTCAGGTGGGCCTCAGGACTTCCTGTGCATGCCTGGTATAGAACCAGGTGTGGAGGGATGCCTCACATGATCTGCACCTAGAGGTACTTTTTGGATTCCTGCAGATGCCTGGACAAACCCTGAATCTGGGACTCCTGGTTCCCCACGGGTAGTGAGAAACTCCTTTCTCCTTTCAGGTCCTGACTTAGTCATGGGTACACCTCCTCCATCCAACTGATACTCCAATAGGGTGCAACCTCAAAAGTCTGGGAGGTCTTTAAATTAGACTCCCTGAAATGGAAGAAATTAATCCTCTTCTGCAACATAGCCTGGCCCCAATATAAGTTGCCTGATGGAGAATGGCCCCTAAATGGCACCCTAAACTACTTGCTCTTAGGTTATATTCTTAAACACTGGGAGACTTTTAAATTAGATCAGTTAAAAAGAAAAAAGCTGAGTTCTGTCATACCACTTGGCCTCAATAAAGGCTGCCAAGTGGAGAACAATGGCTCCAAAACAGGACCCTAAATTACACCACTATTTTGCAATTGATACTAGTAACTAGAAAATTTTGGTTTGTATGTTTTGCTCTGTGTACATGTCCTTATATGCTGCCTCAGGATGGTATTACTAAAAATTAACTGTTTTAAAGACAGGTACTTGTAAAAATTGGGCATTACAAAACTTTCAGAAATTCTGATAGAAACTAACCCGAGTGTTTTTTTCAAATTCACATAATCTTGGAAAATATTCAGTATTAATGTTAATTTAAGCTTAGTTTAATTACAATAGACATGTCTCTACAGTTATCATCATTAGAATTAAAATTTTATTCTGCCTGGGTTTACTTACAGTCATAATAGTTGATGTAATCTGTTAAATCTTTCCAAAAAATGGTTTGGGAGAATGGCTGATTGTCTGATGTCTAATGAATGACATTTTTTGTGGGTAATCTAACATGGTTGTTGAGAATATGTAAACTAAACAGGTGTAATAGGTGAACTTTTCAGCAACAATTGTGTTATGGTATATGTACCTAAAAATAGCTTGAAAATCTTTTTGGTAGCCTGAAACCTTAAAGTTTTCCTAAGTTAAATAATGAGTCAAGTTAATGAATTAGATCATTTCCAAAGAAGATTAAATAATGAAACATTAACTACCAAATATAGGTTTATTCATTTTTGGCTTCCTCATAACAGAGAAACTAAAAACAAATTTGGGTCTACTAGTAAACCTACTTTGTGCTCATTGAAAGTTTACACTATTAAGAAACAGGTTTTCTAGGATTATGAAATGTATTCATAAAATTGCCAATCTAAAGAATACTGGTGTAAGAGTTCACAGTTGCTTACTTCTTAGTTTTCACTGAAAACTAAGGTTTCTAAGGGTTTTAAGTTCTAATTAAGACTACTTGAAATAATAAGGGAAACATCTCTGCACGCAAGAAAAGTAAGACGTGTGTTTTGGTAAGAGAAGGTATGAGGAGTGGAAATGCATTTTTATTGAAGGAGAAGAAAGTAATTTTGTCCTAAAGTAAAGCTGGTTATTTAAAGAGGGAAAACTCTGAATGTAGAAAGAAAGCTGTAGAAGGCTTGTGGAAAAAATGTAATGTGGTCATGCTATGTGAGAATGAAGTAAATGTAGCTTAATATCAAGTACACCATAAGATTAGAATTTTGTTTCCTCTTTATTAGAAGGAAAAAGTTATCTTGAATTATTGGTCTACTCTAAAAATATCAAGAGATTGTAGAGGGATTTTTCTAATTGCTTTATCAGAATAGTTACTTGTGCTTAATGTTAATCAGGTCTCAGAGTACTTAAGAAAACAAATTTTAATATTAAAAGAGCTAAGTTTTGCTAACAACTATGGAACCTTCTGTATATGCCTTTAAAAATCTTTTATTGTCACTTTGGTTAAATGCATAACTAAGTATTCTTTCATAATGACCTATAATCTTATCTAGGCAAGTGCCTTAAACCCTTTTGATAATTTTGACAATTTCCCAAAATCAAATTCTAAATAAAGTCTTTGTGCTTTTTATTTTCTATAAAGTCTAGATTTTCCAGAGGGCCCCTGGAACAGGTCTTAGGATTTTTCTCCTCATAAAGGAGAAAAATATAGCTAATTTAGCTTATTTATTTAATACATACAACTACTTGGAAGCATTGACTGTTTAATGCATAAAATTATCTGGAAGTATGGCCAAATGAATGATGCTAAACTTCAGATTATTGATATGTTAAATATTATGGAAATAATCAAATTTCCTTATCTATTGCCTTATGATGAACTCTCATCAGATCTTTACCAAATGCCATTTTTAACTCTTTTGTCACATGTACATAGTTACTGTTTTACTCCAGAAAAAACTGGGTTCGCAGAATAAGAATTTACATGAGACTCCATAAACTGAGAAGGAGGATTTTAATTGTTATGACTTTTTGGTTCAAATGTTGCTAATCTTTAAAAAAAAGTGTTTGTTCTTAAACTTTTTCTCTTAAGCTATGACTTAACAACAGTTTAGTAAACTACACCTTGTTAAACAAGATTGAAACATTTATCTTTCTTTACCTGATTCCTCCAGAATTTGAAACTCTCAGCATTTTTATATTTTATGGCAGTATATTTATTTGCATAAGTTCAATAATGATCTGCTCTCCTTGTAACAGGACACAGTTGAAAATATTGGTTATATTACCAAGGCTTTGACTGGAACGTCATGTTTGAGAGAGACATGCATTTACTCAGATATGACTAGACAACTTTAAGGAACTAAGGTTGACTTTGTGGCACCAGCAAAGCCTCTTGGAAGAACTGGCCTGGTACCTTGCTTTCAGGGCTCCCAGCAGCCTTACCAGGTGAGTAAGGAAAGGCACTTTCTGCAGGTGCAGGAACCTCAGAATATCTCACAGACCGTGAGGAGAGGAATTCACCCAAACCGTATAGGTACTGCAGGCAAACTCTGCTGACAAAGTTCGTGACTGGGCTTTCCTGGCCTTGAGAGGCTTTTCTCAAAGTTCAATCTGAGGTTCCTTATGAAAAAATTCCAGCAAAGCAGATTTTTAAAATATTTATATGGTCAGTAACTATTCTTGTTGCATTTATGTAAATCATTGGGCCAAGTTTATTGGGCTTTATTTACAAACAAACGATTATCCTTAATAGAAGTGAGAGTGATTTTAGAGATAAAAGAATTATGTTTCAATACTGCACCCTTATGGATACTAGATTCTAATACTGTTCAATGTGAACTGAACTGGATCCTGAATTTTTTTCTGGTTTCTTCAGAATATCTGGCTATGACTCTCCAAACTAGTGTTTCCAATTTTCTCCCATCATTTCAATTGGAATATTACTATTACTAGTCTTCATATTTGGGCCACGCATTCTAAATCTTCTTGTCAAGTTTATTTCCTCCAGATTACAGAAAATCCAGCTCCAGGTGTTGCTCAGACAAGAATTTCAACCCATTCCCTCATGTTGGTGAAGATGCACATCACCAACCCTACAACCTGGCTGCATCCTCCTTTTATGTGCTGTGTCTGTCTCAGCCACTGTGAGGCAGCTCTGAGACTCCTCTCCTCCCCGACAGAGAGCAAGAAACTTCTGGAACCCTAGGTAAGGACGAGGTCCTTCCTCAGCGGGAAGCAGCTATGGAAGGATGACTGACACGTATTTTCCCTTCAAAGATTTAAAGGGCCCATATTCCTTGACAGGGGAATGTTAGAGTGGGTAAATAGCCAGACATGAGCAATGAGGGGAGTGGGGATCTGGGCCAGTGTTTACATTCAGTTAGATGCTTGTTTATATTCTAAACATTCCATGTAAACTGTTCCCCTAGGATGTGGAGAATGAGGGTATAGATGACAGACCTGCCAAAATTAACTGCTTCTAACATGGAGCAGCTGACCCTGACTTTACCTCAAAGTGAATTATAATCTCATTAGCATACTAAGAATCACACCCCTTGACACCATGACAGTTCTGAGGAAAACCATCAAAGGACAAAAAGAGGGCATCACCCTACTTCCTGGAAATCTCCTCCCTATTCCAAGAAAATCCCACCTATCCTGATGAATACTCCACCCCCTGCTTAATCTTCATCTATAAGACCACCCAACCAGAACCCCACCATGATGGGCATCTCTGCAGCACACCTGTATTCCCTCCTGTAGTGTGCACTTTGCTTTATTAAACTACTCTACTCGTTAAAAAAATAAAGATAATAATACAATGGTCCCACAATTTTGCTTATGCACATGTACTTTAATACATTTATACACATATACCTATACACACACATCTCTAAAGATATATAGCGAAGGGTTACTCTGAGATTCCAGGTGACTTTTAGCTTCTCTTTTTTGTTTATCTTCATTTTCTCATATTTCTCTATTGAACACATATTTAATTGTGTGATACAAAATTATATTGGAGGAATTTTCAAATAACAGATCACTCATTCAAATTGGATTAAACGATATATGGTGTTGACTGTTGATCATACCTAGAAGCTAAGGTTTTCTTAATTAGACCTTCACATTGGGTTCAGTTTAGTACTTTAATGATGTCATGAGAGACCTGGATTATTTCTTTCTCGCCGCTCTGCCTTTGTGACAGATAATACTAGTGCTCACCAGAATTTCCTGGATACATGGGATACCACATTTTCCCAGCCCACTCAGGTAGGTGGGGCCATGTAATAACTAGATCAAGACTTCTACTGCCCAATACAACAGCCACTCTCTACTTCTGGCTACTGAGTTCTTGAAAGGTGGTGGGTCCCAACTGCAAATGTAAAATACATCAGATTTCAAAGAGTTGTTATACACAAAGAAAGAATGTAAAATATCTCATTTTTCATATCAGTTACACATTGAAATGATAATATTTTGAATATAGTGTATTAAATATATTATTAAAATGAACTTTGTTTCTTTTTACTTTTTAAAATGTGGCTACTAAAATACTAGGTTTACTCATGTCCACTATTCAACTATGAGAATGGCTAAAACAACCCCGATATCATCAAGCAGTTGCAAAGATGCAGAGCAACTGCAATTCTCATAGAAATTGCTGGTGTTCATGCAAAAGTGCAGACACTTCAGCAGTTTCTTATAAAGTTAAACATGAAGTTACCATACCAAGCCATTCCACTGCTAAATATCTACCAAGGGAAAAGAAAATCATGTTCACACAAAACTTGTATGTGAACATTTATATTGGCTTTATTAGTCACCAGAAACTGGAAAAACCCAAATGTCCTTCAACTGGAAAATGGATAAACAAACTGGTATATCCACATAATAGAATACTATTCAGCTAAAAATAAAAGGAACAAACTACTGATTGATACACACCACAGGGTGGATGAATCTCCAATGCATTATGCTAAGTGAAAGAAGCCAGACTTAAAAAGCTCCATATTCTACATGAAAAGCTACATGATTGCATTTGTGTAACACTTTTGAAAGGCAAAACCACAGGGCCAGAAAATAGATCAATGTGTGCTGGCAGCTGAGCGTAGAAGGGATTGACTCCAGAGGGCACAGGACACTTTTGGGGAGAGTTGGAGGTGCTCTAAAACTTGAGTGTAATGGCAATTACACGACTGTATGTGTCTGTTGAAACTCACAGAACCATACACTAAAAAGGATAAATTTTGTATATAAATTATACCCTAATTAAAAGCATGGCAAACAACTAAAAAATCTTAGCAAACAAGCATTTCTTCCAAATTAATTAATAACAACAACAATAAAGTTAGACAAAGTAATTACATATGTTGCTCACATTATCTTTCTATTGGATAGCATTGTTTAAGACAATGGCTACGTCACTTTGGGACCAATGCAACTGTAACAACACTCCCTTCCCCTGCCTCCGTGAGGTTGGAAGCCTTGACAGAGGCAGCATAAGATGACTGAACCTCAATAAGCTCAAGTCCCTGGATGACTACTGGAACAAAGTTCCCTGACAACAAAGGCACCTGTCACTGGAGAGGTAGCATGAGAAATGAATGTTAGGTAATGAAGATGTGGGGGCTTCACAGGATAGCCAAGTCTATCCTGATGAATGCTGCCTTCCACTGTGTCAGCTTCCCCTTCCCCTTGAATCGCAGTTCAATACAAAAGAACTTCCAGCAACTCTCAGAGCTTTCTTTGTCAAATCTACAGCGCACTAATCCAGAGCTACTTAAGAAAAGCAAGGAATCTACTTTTATGGGATTCCCTCAGCAAACATTTCCTTGTATTTCACTGATTCACATTCACTCTCATGCCCATTAATGTTGAGGGAATACAAACATCCAGTCTAAAGCACCTACAGAGGGTAAAAAAGAGTCCATGAGGTGGTAATTACCAAATATATTCTCTTTGAGGGAAAATGCAGCAGAGTTCAAATCATGCTCCTGAAGCCAGCTTGCCTTCAAGGTATTCCTTCCAAGGTAACACAACTAGGAACCAATGTTGGGTAACTCAAGGCTCCTAATGCTTTCTGGGCAACTCCTCCCCCACCACCAAGGCTTCTCAAAGACTTCAGAATGGAAATAGCAGAGAACATATTCTACTTCTCAGAAGTAAACTCATAACTTTTCACTGCATTTCAAAGCTACTGGCCTCCACAAACCAAACAAAAGAGACCTCCCTGAGCCCATGAGGTATCACCAAGGATGCATCTGAAGTCTAAAACTTACTGCTTGACTGACTTCAGGTAAGTCATTAATAGATCTTCTAAGCCCTCACCTGTGAAAGAGAGATAATAATACTTGGGATCTATTTATCAACCTGGGTACTTTTGAGTTTCAAATTAAGAAAACGGATATGGAAATCTTTTGAAACATTACGAGCACTATGCAAGTGTAAAGTATTATTATTAAGTACTTTCAGCTAGGTCAGGCATTTTATGTGCAAGGCAGTTTTAAGGCTATGAATAATCATCCTGTAGTAATTGGATATGTAAATGCTCCCAGAGGTCTGTTTCAGCAGGCCATTCAGATAAATCAAAGCTGATGATGGTGAGGGTGATGATGACAATGATGATATTTCTCTAATCACGAATGAGAAGTAGGAAGCGAAGGTAATGATCTCATACCCTGATCCATGGAAGAAGACTAAGTACCTTTTGGCATCTCTATTTTTTAGAGATTTCCAGTGACGACATAATCCGAGCTGCAACTTCTACTATCATTGTGAGTCTGGTGTGTTTGCTCAAACTAATCCATTAGCATTTAATTTTGCTGTTTTTCTCTCTTACCCTGTGAGCATCTAGAAACAACTGTGTTACAATAAATCTGGTTTTGGTGCCTCTGGAGTGATTCAATCTTAAAATGACTATGGACTTTGAAAAGGCAGGGAAAAACTGACCATGGGTTCTCATGGGAGTCCCCTGGCAGACAGGCAGTCCTGAAACTGCTGTCATTTTTTAGGAGGTTATAGAGTTGAAAAATATTTCCCCTATGGCTACAAAACAAAAAGAAGGTGGGAAACCAGACAGTGAAGAGCTGTGACCCTGGTGTCCCTTCATATCCTGTTTAAAACCACAAAGTATATGGAATTTGAAAGTGCCTCAGAGATAGTAGAAATGTTCGTATTTCCTTGCATTGCTTCTCATCAACACCAGGATCCTCCTTCAGGATCCACCATTGTGCTTCTTCTCCCCAAAGCATATCAGCATGAATCTGAATCAGTAATACATCCAGCAGGGCACTGGTGTAGAAAATTTAATTTGCAATGAAGTAAGGCCTAACTTTTTTCTAAAATGTCAAGATATATACTGTCTTACTTAACAGACAGTGGCGCAGTCAGGGGAAAGCCCACTCAAATAAGTAGAGGGAAAGAATTGCTATTAAAATGCCATTAATTTCATAGATATGCAAGGATAGAACAAAGCTTATACATATATATATATATATATATGGCATGTTTAGAACATAATGACATTTTGTGATCTCCACTCATAGAAAACAAATACAAAGAAAAGTTTCCTACTAAGATTTTCTAAAGTTTATTTGAAAAGGAAGACAACTGGTTTTATCCACACCTGTACTTACAAATTCTCTTAAAATCTGAGTACACTAAAAGACAAAATAAGCTTTGAATTGAAGCTATTCTACATATCAAAAATTACCTCAGTTGTTTGCAGTTTCCATATAAATGTGGAGATTCCTGAGTGGCTACTACACCAGTTAAAATAGAATCACACTCTGATTAATAGCACATTAATTAGTATTATTCATGGCATAAAGCACTAAATCCAGAGTAATATCTTTCTAACTTAAGAAGTTACAGAGGACCCCAGCCAGCCTGCCTACCCCGTGCCCAGGTAATTGGAAGGAATCCTACCTATGTGCATTTATCTGTTGAGTTCTTTAGTTAAGTCACCTTTTGGCAGCCCTGAAAACACATACCCATTCAGAGAAGAAGCTGCTAAAGTTTACCTCAGCTACCTGTATTAGTCAAGTTAGTCCCACCACAAATAGAAAGAGACAATCAAAAACCAAAACACATTTGAGAAAAGACCCACAGCTTGAAACGGAAAAGTAAAGACAAACAAACAAAATAACTGATTCCAGAGTAGAAAAACATCATGCAAGAAACACAAGAAAACTTTTGAAAAGATCAGATTCATATCCTCAGAGTTATTTCAAAGGACAGCATTTCTTTAAAACAAGCACTGACTGCTATGAAAAAAGTGCAGTTAAGACTATAAAAGAGTTTTTGGAAAATAAATACATAATCTCCAAAAAAAGAACAACCCACTAGAAATTCTGAGTAATAAAACATACACAGCTGAATACTTTAATCAGTAGCCTAGAAGACTAAAAACTGAGGACATTTTCAAAACTTCAAGTAGTAAAATATAAAATAGCTCTAGGAGACCCAACATCTGTCTAAGAAGGGTTCTCAATGGAAGGAGTAGTGAAAACATAAGGCAAGAAGCAAAGAAACAATAGTTATTCATGGTGAGAAGATGGGAGCTTGAGCACCCAGACCTCTCTCTCCCAACAGATTCGTGAGGTAAGAAACTAACATGGAGAGGCCTTTGGGAGTTGGGAGGGGAATGAAGAAAGTGAGGCATAGGTGGACTTAGTATCCTACAAAGACAGTTTGACCTGGTTGGGGCAGATTCTGTAGAGTACCATTCACCATGCTAGAAAGATCAAAACCCGGCAAACAAGGAGAAAGCATCCTCCTAGGGGAAAATGGAGTGAAGTTTATTGATTTGGCATTCGCTGGAGTAAGACCTGGTGATTTAAGCCTAATAGATGCCACCAACACGAGGAACCCGTCTACCGCATATGATAGTAAGCTGTTCACAGGAGGAATCGGACCATTGGATTAAGTTGCTCCCTTTCTATGGCTGAATAAGGAACAAACCCCCATCCACACACTCATATGCAAACTAAAGAGCGCTAACAGTATGTCAAGTTCCCATTCACTGACAGCTCACCAGAAAAGTTTCTTTTTTAACTCTCAGCTACTGAGAGATCCCAACAAGCTGACTAAAATTGGTATAATTATAGGAAAGCAAAGAAGGATCTCAGATTATTTAAGGGCTCAGTAGCTTGAAGGAGGAAGACTCTGGGACCAAAAAAAAGAGAGAGAGAGACAAATGTTTCCCATTGAGGTTGATTAGTATATAGAGAGAAGACAATTTAAGAAAAAACTACTATGGAAATTAGTAGCATACAAAAAGATTTTGGCAAACGAAGGATCAAAAAACCAAAAACATTTATCTGAAAAAAATTTTCAAAAACACAGTACTTGAATTTTTTTAAATTCATTAAAGAAACACCAAGATTGCATAGATATGCAAATTAAAAAATATGAAAGCTCAAACAGAGGAAGTACATCACAACAAAACTCCAAAATACAAAAATTGGAGTCATGAGTGAAGACATGGAAGACATCCAAAAGAGTTGAAGCACAAAAAGAATGGGCATTCTAAGAAGTAAAAAAGAAATATAAGAAAGAGAAAGTTAAAAAGAGAACAGAGATTCTGCTTTTGAGATTGGAATGTACCAGGCATAATTAATATTTCAAATGATACACATTTTGACAAAATCTGATAAATACTATGAGGGCCAAAGATATAAAGAAAATCTCATACTTTCAAATATTAATACACACACACACACACACACACACACACACACACACACAGATTAACTTAGACAGGAAAGAGTCACAATGGATTTCTCACCTGCAACCCTAGAAGACAGGGAGAATATTTGCAGGCTTTCCAGAGAATTAGTAAGATGACAGATTTCTTTACCAGCCAAGATACCATTACCATGGAAGAAAGTTAGTCAAAGATTGTGTGTATAAGAAATAATTGTGAGCAAAAATCTTAGTTTTTAAAAACTAAAAAACTATTAAAATTAAAACAATGATAATAATTTAAATTTTGAAATATAAAATAGATATTGAATAAGGATTATAAAAAATGGAAAGGCATAATTCAAAGGAAAGTAAACCATAGTTACTTTTTCTAGTTTTTTTCAGGCATGAAGGTAAACCAAGTCCCTCTATTCCATCTTTGCCGGAAGTGGAAGTTCTTAAAATTTACAGGAAATTGCAAAGGAGTCAGAAGAAGAAAATAATTTTGAAAAAAAAAACATATTTTAAGGAATCACACTACCATAAAAAGTTTCACCAAAAAAAAATGAACTGTTGATACATCCAACAATGTGAATAAATTTCAATAAAATAAACCTACAGTAGTCAAGATAATATGATATTTATGATGGTTAATTTTATGTGTAAACTTCCCAGCACTAAGGGATGACCAGACAGCTTGGTAAAACATCATTTTGGTGGTGGGGGGGGTGTGTGTAAGAGCGTTTCCAGAAGAGATTAACATTTGATCTTTTTTTTTTATTCCACAAATAAGTGAAATCATATGGTATTTGTCTCTCACCACCTGGCTTATTTCACTTAGCATAATACCCTCTAGTTTTATCCATGTTGTTGCAAATGGTAGGATTGCTTTTTCTTTATGGCTCAGTATATTCCATATACCACATCTTCTTTATCCATTCATCTATTGATGGACACTTAGGTTGCTTCCATGAGATTAATGTTTGAATTGGTAGACTGAATGGATCCTCACAAATATGGCACCATCCAATCCTTTGAAGGCCCAAATAGAACAAACAGGCAAACGGTAAATTTGCTCTCTTTGCTTGAGCTACTATATTCATCTCCTCTTGCCCTCAGATAATGGACTGGCACTTTTACCATGGGCTTCCCTGGTTCTCAGGCCTTTGGACTCAGACTGAATTACACCATCAGCTTTCCTGGTTCTTCCTCATATAGAGGGCAGGTTGTACAACTTCTTGGCTTTCATAATTTTACGAACCAATTTGTATAATAAACCTATATGCGTGTTTCTACATCTCTGTATATGTCTTATTGGTTCTGTTTCTCTGAAGAACCCTGATTAATACAGTATTATATAAGGATAGGTGGAAAAGTCACTAGAACAGCATAAAGAGTTCAGAAACAGATCTTATAAATATATGATCAATCTTTTTCTTTTACAAAAAGGGAAGGAATCATCTTTCTAACAAATAATGCTGTAATAATAATGTACCTTGACACTTACTTCAGAATTTCTCCAAAAGTTAACTTGAAATGAATCACAGAAATACACTCAAAAGTTAATATTATAAAACTTCTAGAAGAAGCCATAGGAGAAAATATTTGTGTCATTGGGTTAGGCAAATATTTTTTAGACTGGTCACAAAAAATGCAAACCATTTATAAACTGATAAATCAGACATCATTAAATTTAAAATCTGCTCCTTAAAAGACCCTCTTAAGAAAATAAAAAGGCAGACAAGGAGAAAATGCTTGCAAAAGACATATCTCATTAAGAAATTGTATTCAGAATATATAAAGAAATCTTATAATTCAATAGAAAGAACCAAATATCCTGATAAAAAGTAGGCATGAGATTTTAACATTTCATCAAAAATGATACAAAGCTGTTAAATATGTATATAAAAATGGCCAATATCATGTCATTTAAGAAATCCAAATTAAACCACAGTGAAATACCATTACACACTTAATAGAATGACTAAAATTAAAGCCTGAAAAAAGTGCATAAGAGAATGTGGAATCACTGGAACCCTCATATGCATTGCTGTGGGAATGCGAAATGTACCTGCCACTTTGGAAATATTTCACAGTTTCTCTTAAAGTTGTATATACTCTTAATGAATGACCCTCCAATCCCACTCCCTAGTTTCCCAAGAGAACTGAAAACATATGTCCACAAAAAGATGTGTAAATAAATGTTTATAGGAGTATTACACATGATAACCCCAATTTGAAAACTACCTGTCCTACAACCAATAGATGGATAAGAAAATTGTGGTACACCCATAAATGAATACTACTCAACGATAAAAAAATTAAAAACTACTGATACATTCAATAATATGAATATATCTCAAAAGCATTATGCTGAAAGAAAGCCACACACAAAGGCTATATACAATATTCCATCTATATGATATTCTGGAAAAGTGAATCTAAAGAGACAAGTCAGATGAGGAGTGGGACCTGAGATAAAGGGGTTGATTGCAAAGGAGCATGAAGGAATTTGCTTGCATGATGTAAATATCCTGCATCTTAATTATTTTTCAAAATTCACTGAGATATATTTAAAAGTGTGAATTTCACTGTATGTAAATTATACCTGAACAAAACTGCCTTTAAAACATTAGTCATAGAAAAACACATATACACTATGATCTCATTTATGTGAAGAAAAAATTTAAATGTCTGTTTTTACATATAAAAGTACACATGTAGAGAAAGACCATAAAAATATAACATGTTAGAGAAGAAAAGTAGTGATTCTATAGCATCTTACTACACTGATGGACAGTGACTGTAATGGGGTATGTGGTGGGGACTTGATAATAGAGGGAGTCTAATAACCATAATATTGCTCATATAATTGTACATTAATAATAGGAAAATAAAAAAATAAAAATATACTGTGTTTTCTTAGTACCTGAGGCTGAAAATGGAAATGGTATGGGACACTATCAAAGACTGGGTTCTCTGGAAGTAGACCCTGGCACAGAATTTGGCAAGTAGGGTATTTATTATGGTTCTGCACTTGTATAAAATATGGAAAAGAAGCAGGACTGAGCAAAGAAATTAATTGAACTGCAATGCAGTATCAACCTAGTCCCATCCAAACCCCATGGAGAGCTCTTGAGCATGTATGACTCTCCAGAGGTGTCCCATGCTGGGATGAAATGGCTGAGATTTTTAGTGGGTCAATGAGAATGATGGTGAGACCACTCCTGCATCCACTCCTTTATTTCTAGACCCACCATTTCTTTTTATTCGAGTCACAGAGGATGGTGCTCCATCCTTGTAGAGTACTATCTCTAAGGCAATGACTGAAGTGCACCTTTAGCACGCTGTGGCAACACTTAGGCTGGAAGTTTCTGCATGGTGCCATCTCTGATGGGACCAATAAATCTTATGGTCATGGATATACTTCTGCACCTTCTTTTCTGACAAGTGGGTTCCCTGGTCTGATATACTATTATCTTATTGAGATCCCATTCTGGTCATCAAATACTTCATAACTCCTCCATAGTCATGCTGGTTGAAGCTTGTGTGCGAGAAAAGCAAACCCATACCCAGAAAACTTGCCTTTTCCTGTTAGAACAAATCTCTGGCCCTTCCAGGACAGAAAGAACCCAATGTAGCCGACTTGCCATCAAATGGCTGGCTGGTCTCCTTAAAGAACAGTGTCATATTGGGGCTCAGTGATGGTCTCTCTGGCTGGCAGTTTGCACATTCAGTGACATCAATAGCCTCCTCAAGCTTGGGAAGTGGGAGCCCATGCTGTTGGACCCCTGTGTAGCCTCAGCTCTCCCACCATAACCACTCTATGCATGTGCCCATGTGCAAGCAATGGGATGACCAATGACCAAGACTAGCTGATGTCAAATGGCCAAGTAATCTTGTCTACTTGATTGTTCCAGACCTCTTCCATATGGATGCTCTCTGGTGGGTGTTTGTACATGACACAGAGATCTTAACATTTTGTGCACACTCCCATGTGTTCATCCACATTTTTTTGTTGCCACTGACCATGAGTTTATATATATTCTAACCTCGAGCTACTTGCCTTCTCAAAGTGAACATCCAAGTGCACTTCCTGAACCCCTGTTCTCACTGTCTTTGAATGCTTCAAAGTTTTAGTGCAGCTGCTGCCCACTTTCAGCTTGTACCCACTACAAGCTGAACAAAACTGCCCCATCTGTAAAACTCTGCTGTCTGGCTGTAAGAGACCTCTTGGATGTCCATAGAGATGAGCTGAGGGAGGGCAGTGGTGCAGCAGTAGTACAGAGCTGGGACTCTGGACCACCTGCTCATGCAGCTTGCCTGAGTCCTTAGTCCTGTTCATGCTTGATCTCAGATGTACCACTTTCCTCATTCAATGGACTGCTACTGAACCTGCCCTACTTTACAATTTAGTGGGATCTGATAGAACCCGGTTCCAAATGTATAGTCACTTGGTGTTCCATGGCCAGACACTCCATCTCTACCAGAGCCCAATAAGAGTTGTTTTTCAAAAGGCATACAATTATCTGCCATGAGGGCATAGTCCAGCTACAGAACCCTAAAGGTTTCTACCACAGTAACTTGTCGTAAATTCCCACCCCTCATACCTGCAATATAATAGAGTCTGCTAAGTCATATGGGCCAAGCAGTGGGACTGCTTACACTGCAGCAGGGACCTGCTACAGAACTCTTTCTTGCTCTGCACCCCTTCAATGATGGCAGCCTTCTATGTTACCTAGTATATGAGTCAAAGCAGAAGCAAATATGCTGCCTCCAGAACCCAAAGGGGCCTACAAGGAATTGTATTTCCTTCATGATAGAAGGTGCAAGATGCAATAATTTGTCTTTCATTTTGAGAAGCTATCCTAGCATACCCATGACTACTGAATAACTAAAGTTTTTTCCAGTGTGGTAGACCTTTAAAACCATCAGGCACATAGGTGTCCAGCCAAATTCTCCAGTATGCTAGCCACATTTTGCTCCTCTGGCCCTATTTGCATAATATCTTGATGCAGTGGATCAATTTGTTATTCTAGGGGATATTCATGTGGTCCAGATCTCTTCAGACTATGTTATGATAGACTGTATATGAGAGAAGGTAGTAGATTTAAGACAGCCCTGGGAAAATTATAAATATATCCTAATGCCCATTGCACAAGAATGTTTTTTTCTGGTTGGAATAGAAAAGAATGTATTTGCCAACTCAGGGGTTGTATACCCAAGGCCATGTTAATCCCCTAGCAAATTTACATTTGACACAACAGCCGCAAATGGGGCTACTAATTGGTTGAGTCTGCAATCGTCTACTGGGACCCTCGAGTCTCCTTTAGTGGTCAGACTTGTAAATTAAATGGATGAGGATTAGCATATATATTCGTTTCCTATTGCTTCTGTAACAAATCACCACCAACTCGGTGGCTTAAACAACAGAAATCTGTTATCTTACAGTTCTGGAGGGTGATGTCTAAATGAGTCTCACTGGGCTAAAATCAAGGTTAGCATCCCTTCTGAATCCACTTCCTTACCTTTTCTAGGCTGCCCATACTCCTCTAGCTCATGGTCCCCTTACATCTTCAAAGCCAGCAATGGCTGGTCAAGTCTTTCTCATGTAGCATTTCTCTGACACCCTGTTTTTTCTCCCTCTTCCACATTTAAGGTCAGATGATCAGCATCTTTTATTCTGTCTGTAACTTTAATTCTCCTTTGCCATGTAACAGTAAATTCCAGTTCCAGGGATTAGGACCTGGACATCTCTGGGGCCTGTTATTATGCCCACAACAATTCCTCTTTTCTAAGAGCGCTGTTTCCTGAAAAAAATGGCCACATCCCTTTGGTGAAGGAAGGGGAGAATTTCTACTGTGATAATTGTGATGGTATTGCAGTGGCCTTCTTCCTGTGGATCCAACCTCTTCAATCAATGTGCTCCAGGGCTGAAAACTGCTTCAGATCTGGATTGAAGCAAAGTACCTGACTTTTTGTTGTGGCGATTGCTCTCAGCCTTCTGGGCATTCATCCTGGATTTGTTATGATGGTACAAACTCAGAAGAACCTATGATGGCTTTCATCTATTATGCCCCTAGGGTCACCTGCTCGATTAACTATGTACATAATCCTCTTAAGGTCAGACTCCATTAGCTGTCACTCCCACCCTGTGGCTTGCCACAGTAACTGCGTCCACCCAGTTTCTACAATTCAATGCTACCGCCTGGCCGCTATTATTTTGGATTCCCATCAGCCTAGTTCTGTAACAGTCTCTCCTCCCACCAGTGCTTGCTGACAAAGACATACCACAGAACATTTCTAGTGATGCTGATAGCTTCTCACCAGCACCTCCTCTGTGGCCTTTATGGGTGGTGTGACCTCTGTGGAAAATGATGCTCTAGTGGTGTCCTGGCCTCACATGGTACATCCACTTCAGCATCCCACTTACTTGTGTCCTTAATTCCTTCCTTCACTCTCTCCCACAGCAATTCTGGTATTTCAGAGTTCATAAAGTCATCTTAGTAGCAAGTCCATACCATACCCTAGGAAGGAAGGGACTTTGCCAGGGCATTAAATCCTGTATCTCAGGAACATGCTCTCAAATCAATAAACTCTCTACCATTCAGCCTTATATACCTGCTCCCTGATCAAACACCCTCAGATCCAGGCCCAGAGTAGCAGCTCCTGCAGGTATATTCTGGCTACATTTACAGCTTCTCTGGGGTAGAGTCCCTTTCCTACCTTATCAGGCCCAGCCTGTCCCTGGCTGCAGTTGACTTAACTCAAGATATAGACCTAGTGACCGAGAAAGGCTGTGGAAGTAGATGCTGAGGGGACCACATGTTAACTTCCCCAGGAGAGGACTGTGAATTGTTTGCAGGTAAGGGAGAAAAGCTAATATTTGATATGGTGGGTTTAACTACTGCTGTAAAATCAGAGGATTCTGGGAGTTCAGAATTTGGTGGGACATGTGAGCAGATGTCCCATCACAAGGCTCTGATCTTGGCTTAACAGTCCTACATTCACTGGTATTTAAATATTCTCTGGATGTCAGCCACTAATCTCTTCCTGGACCCAGTCCACAGATTTCTCTGTAGGAGATGAGAACGTGTTTGTAAGCTGAGAGAGGCCCTTGGGCTTTCGCACTTAGCTTCCCATTGCCTGTTATTGCCTGCAGCTTTTCCTGCTCCTTTTTGATGAGAGTGATTATAGAACTTTAGCCTCAGAAAAACATGGAAGGCTTGTGAAAACTCAAATTGTTTGATCCCATCTCCAGAGTTTCTGATTCAGTGGGGTCTCAAATTTTGTATTTTTCACAAGTTCCCAGTATATACTATGCTCTGAGAAGCATTATTCTAAGGTATCAATGATTTAGCAATAGCCATCCAATCCCAGTGCCTTTAAAGTTACTACTTCTCTTATCCTTCTCAAATGACTGATAAATCACACTATCTAGTATATTCCCTTCCACCAAACATACCATTCCAATTCATCATCAATGAGAGTTTTAACAATTACACTTTGTGCCAGGGGCTATCTATGCTCCACCTACCACCAGTGATGGGGTCTTTATTGCCAGTTGGTCAGAGAACTAATTATCCATCTCCCCAAACCACAGTATCACCTGCTTTCTCATACCGCTTCTGCCATCAACTCTTCTAAGTTGAGTTCTCTACAAGCAGGTGCTAAGCCTCAAAGTCTGGTAGGCAAAGTATTTGAGGAATAATTTCAGGGAGAACAGGAATGGGCAGAGAGACAACTTAAACAGTGATGAGGGACTGACAACACCTCGACCAATGCCATGGGGACCTCTGCAGCACACCGATATCCAGAAGTGAAAAATCACACTGAAAAGACACTGCTGGGCTCTTTTACCCCCAACTCAGTAAGTCACTAACTGTGAGTCACCTTCAGGAGGCATGCCATTGAGTGAGGTTGCTCTCTGTCACTAAGCTAAACCCTGAAGCTGGAGACTGCTTGATGACTACTAGGGCAATACGCTCCTCCTTGAAGGTGGATCTCAATGGCACATCTCCACAGGACCACGGGGAGCTTAAAGGGACTATGGCATGACTATAAGTTTTTACTCTGTGTATTACTATAATTGAACACAGTAGGTATGTATTCATGTATAACTTGAATTATTTTAAAAAAATCTTAAACAGCTTTAAATATAACAATAAAAGAAGAAATAATAATAAAACAAATTTACTTTCAGCTATGAACAACAGAATCTTTAGATTTAGTCCCAAACAGGAATAGCAGAAACGGAAACACTTAAGATCATTCAGGTAAGATTGTGCAGCTCCAGAAATAAATATTTCTTTAAAAAATAGTTCTAAACAGATTAAAGATGGCAGTGTGAGAGGAGAGACAGAGGCTTCCTCCTAAAACTGGATACAATTAGAAAATAAAGTTGGCGCAACTAATCTTGAGAGAGCAAGAGGAAAGAGGACGGTATCAGACTGCACACACCTGGAGAAAAGAGCAGACCTAATCGAACGGGGTAATGTACCATACCTGTGGCTCTGCGGGACCGGAGCCCCTCCCCCACCTGAGCTCACCTGTGGGAGGAAAAGAAACGGAGCAGGGAGGGAGTGGAAGGCTTGGGACTGCTGAATACCTAGCTCTGGAGATCTGCTCGGGGAGCACAAACCTACATTTCATGGTGCTTTCATGAGACTCGTATGACTACCAGGTTGGAAAGTTAATAGAGGCAGAGTTTCTGGGGAGACTGGGATTCCAGGCGCTTGTGGAAAGCAGGGATCCATATCTGGCTGCTCTGGGACAAAAACTTATACCTGTGTGCTCGGCCCACTGGCTCAGGCAGTGGAGACAGGCACAACAGCTGGGAGGCAGGGAACAGCTCTTTCCACCCTCCAGGCACCAGTACCACTCCCGTGTGATACCCGACATTGCTTCAGGGGCTGAGCAGCTCCAGAATAGAGCTTCTGGACACTAGAGGGCGCCATATACAAACATGAAACGCCAAAGGAACCTTGTCCAGAGTAAAATTATTAATACAACTCCCAAGAAAGATTAAAATGATATGGACCTCGTGACTCTTCCTAAAAGGGAGTTCAAAATAAAAATCATCAACATTCTAATGGAGGTATGGAAAGACATCCAAGAACTCAGGAATGAATTCAGGTTGGAGATCCAATAATTGAAGAGCACAATGGAGGGTATTAAAAGCAGGTTGGATACGGTGGAGGAGACAATAAATGACATAGAAACTAGAGAAGAGGAATACAAAGAAGCTGAGGCACAGAGAGAAAAAAGTATCTCTAAGAATGAAAGAATATTGAGAGAAATGTGTGACCAACCCAAGTGGAACAATATTCACATTATAGGGATACCAGAAGAAGAAGAAGAGAGAGAAAGGGATAGAAAGTGTCTTTGAGGAGGTAGTTGCTGAAAACTTCCCCAATCTGGGGAAGGAGATAGCCTCTCAGGCCATGGAGATCCACAGATCTCCCAACACAAGGGATCCAAGGAAGACAACACCAAGACATATACTAATTAAAATGGGAAAGATTAAGGATAAGGACAGACTATTAAAAGCAGCCAGAGACAGAAATAATATCACATACAAAGGAAAGCCCACCAGGCTATCATCAGACTTCTCAACAGAAACCTTACAGGCCAGAAGGGAGTGGCAAGATGTATTTAATGCCATGAAGCAGAAGGGCCTGGAATCAAGATTACTTTGTCCAGCAAGATTATCATTTAAATTTGAAGGAGAGATTTAAAAATTTCCAGATAAGCAAAAGCTGAGAGAATTTACCTCCCACAAACCATCCCTACAGTCTATTTTGGAGGGACTGCTATAGATGTAAGTGTTCCTAAGGTTGAATAGCTGTCACCAGAGGTAATAAAACCACAGTAAAGAAAGAAGAACAGCTAATTATAAAGCAAATGCAAAATTAAATTAACTATCCACAAAGACAATCAAGGGATAGACAAAAAGTACAGAATTTGATACCTAATATATAAAGAATGAAGGAGGAAGAAAAAGGAGGAGAAATAGAAAAGAACCTTTAGATGGTGTCTGTAACAGCATACTAAGTGAGTTAAGTTAGACTCTTAGATAGTAAGGAAAGTAACCTGGAACATTTGGTAACCACGAATCTAAAGCCTGCAATGGCAATAAGTACATACCTATCAATAATCACCCTAAATGTAAATGGACTGAATGCACCAATCAAAAGACACAGAGTCACTGAATGGATAAAAAAACAAGACCCATCCATATGCTGATTACAAGAGACTCACCTCAAACCCAAAGACATGCACAGACTAAAAGTCAGGGATGGAAAAAGATATTTCATGCAAACAATAGGGAGAAAAAAGCAGGTGTTGCAGTACTACTATCAGACAAAATAGACTTCAAAACAAAGAAAGTAACAAGAGAAAAAAAGGACATTAAATAATGATAAAGGGCTCAGTCCAACAAGAGAATATAATCATTATAAATATAAATGCACTCAACACAGGAGTACCAGCATATGTGAAACAAATACTAACAGAACTAAAGGAGGAAATAGACTGCAATGCATTCATTTTAGGAGACTTCAACACACCACTCACTCCAAAGGACAGATCCACCAGACAGAAAATAAGTAAGGACACAGAGGCACTGAACAACACACTAGAACAGATGGACCTAATAGACATCTACAGAACTCTACATCCAAAAGCAACAGGATACACATTCTTCTCAAGTGTACATGGAACATTCTCCAGAATAGACCATATACCAGGCCACGAAAAGAGCCTCAGTAAATTCAAAAAGATTGAAATTCTACCAACCAACTTTTCAGACCACAAAGGTATAAAACTAGAAATAAATTGTACAAAGAAAGCAAAAAGGCTCACAAACACATGGAGGCTTAACAACACACTAATAAATAGTCAATGGATCAATGACCAAATTAAAATGGAGATCTAGCAATATATGGAAATAAATGACAACAACAACAACACAAAGCCCCAACTTCTGTGGGACGCAGCAAAAGCAGTCTTAAGAGGAAAGTATATAGCAAGCCAGGCCTATTTAAAGAAGGAACAACAAACCGAAATGAATAGACTAACTTCATAATTATCAAAATTGGAAAAAGGAGAACAAATGAGGCCTAAAGTCAGCAGAAGGAGGGACATAATAAAGATCAGAGAAGAAATAAATAAAATTGAGAAGAATAAAACAATAGAAAACATTAATGATACCAAGAACCGGTTCTTTGAGAAAATAAACAAAATAGATAAGCCTCTAGCCAGACTTATTAAGAGGAAAAAGAGAATCAACACACATCAACAGAATCAGAAAGGAGAAAGGAAAAATGACAACGACCCCACAGAAATAAACGAATTATTAGAGACTACTGTGAAAACCTATATGCTAAGAACCTGGAAAACCTAGAAGAAATGGACAACTTCCTAGAAAATACAACCTTCCAAAACTGACCAAGGAAGAAAAGCAAAATCTAAACAAACCAATGACCACAAAGAAATTGAAGCACTAACAAAAAAATACCCAAGAACAAAACCCCCGGGCCAGATGGATTTACCTCGGAATTTTATCAGACATACAGAGAAGACATAATACCCATTCTCCTTAAAGTTTTCCAAAAAATAGAAGAGGAGGGAATACTCCCAAACTCATTCTATGAAGCCAACATCACCCTAATACCAAAAACAGGCAAAGACCCCACCAAAAATGAAAATTACAGACCCATATCCCTGATGAATGTAGATGCAAAAATACTCAACAAAATATTAGCAAACCGAATTCAAAAATACATCAAAAGGATCGTACACCATGACCAAGTGGGATTCATCCCAGGGACGCAAGGATGGTACAACATTCGAAAATCCATCAACATCATCCACCACATCAACAAAAAGAAAGACAAACACCACATGATCATCTCCATAGATGCTGAAAAAGCATTCAACAAAATTCAACATCCATTCATGATAAAAACTCTCAACAAAATGGGTATAGAGGGCAGGTACCTCAACATAATAAAGGCCATATATGATAAACCCACAGCCAACATTATACTGAACAGCGAGAAGCTGAAAACTTTTCCTCTGAGATCAGGAACTAGACAGGGATGCCCACTCTCCCCACTGTTATTTAACATAGTACTGAAGGTCCTAGCTAGGGCGATTAGACAAAACAAAGAAATACAAGGCATCCAAATTTGTAAAGAAGAAGTTAGACTGTCAGTATTTGCAGATGACATGATATTGTACATAAAAAACCCTAACGACTCCACTCCGAAACTATTAGAGCTAATATCAGAATACAGCAAAGTTGCAGGATACAAAATTAATACGCAGAAATCTGTGCTTTCCTATACACTAACAATGAACTAATAGAAAGAGAAATCAGGAAAACAATTTCATTCACAATAGCATCAAAAAGAATAAAATACCTAGGAATAAACCTAACCAAGGAAGTGAAAGACCTATACCCTGAAAACTACAAGACACTCTTAAGAGAAATTAAAGAGGACACTAACAAATGGAAACTCATCCCATGCTCTTGGCTAGGAAGAATTAATATCATCAAAATGGCCATCCTGCCCAAAGCAATATACAGATTTGATGCAATCCCTATCAAATTACAAACACCATTCTTCAACAAACTAGAACAAATAGTTCAAAAATTCATATTAAAACACCAAAGACCCCAAATAGCCAAAGCAATCCTGAGAAGAAGAATAAAGTGGGGGGGATCTCGCTCCCCAACTTCAAGCTCTACTACAAAGCCACAGTAATCAAGACAGTTTGGTACTGGCACAAGAACAGAGTCACAGACCAGTAGAACAGAATAGAGACCCCAGATATTAACCCAAACATATATGCTCAATTAATATATGATAAAGGAGCCATGGATATACAATGGGGAAAAGACAGTCTCTTCAACAGATGGTGCTGGCATAACTGGACAGCTACATGTAAGAGAATGAAACTGGATCACTGTCTAACAACATACACAAAAGTAAATTTGAAATGGATCAAAGACCTGAATGTAAGTCATGAAACCATAAAACTCTTGGAAAAAAATCATAGGCAAAAATCTCTTGGACATAAATATGAGCGACTTCTTCATGAACATATCTCCCCAGGCAAGGGAAACAAAAGCAAAAATGAACAAGTGGGACTATATCAAGCTGAAAAGCTTCTGTACAGCAAAGGACACCATCAATAGAACAAAAAGGTACCCTACAGTATGGGAGAATATATTCACAAATGACAGATCCGATAAAGGATTGACATCCAAAATATATAAAGAGCTCATGCACCTCAACAAACAAAAAGCAAATAACCCAATTAAAAAATGAGCAGAGGAGCTGAACAGACAGTTCTCCAAAGAAGAAATTCAGATGACCAACAGACACATGAAAAGATGCTCCATATTTCTTGTCATCAGAGAAATGCAAGTTAAAACCACAATGAGATATCACCTCACACCAGTAAGGATCACCACCATCCAAAAGACAAACAACAAATGTTGGTGAGGTTGTGGAGAAAGGGGAACTCTCCTACACTGCTGGTGGAAAAGCAAATTAGTTCCACCATTGTGGAAAGCAGTATGGAGGTTCCTCAAAAAGCTTAAAATAGAAATACCATTTGACCCAGGAATTCCACTCCTAGGAATTTACCCTAAGAATGCAGCAGCTCAGTTTTAAAAAGACAGATGCACCCCTATGTTTATCGTACCACTATTTAAAATAGCCAAGAAATGGAAGCAACCTTAGTGTCCATTAATAGATGAATGGATAAAGAAGAGGTGGTATATATACACAATGGAATATTATTCAGCCATAAAAAGAAAACAAATTCTACCATTTGCAACAACATGGATGGAGCTAGAGGGTATTATGCTCACTGAAATAAGCCAGGTGGAGAAAGACAAGTACCAAATGATTTCACTCACATGTGGACTATAAGAACAAAGAAAAACTGAAGGAACAAGACAGCAGCAGAATCACAGAACCCAAGAATGGACTAACAGTTACCAAAGGACAAGGGACTGGGCAGGAGGGGTGGGAAGGGAGGGATAAGGGCAGGGAAAAAGAAAGGGGGCCTTACAATTAGCACGTGTAATGTGGGTGGAGTATAGGGAGGGATGTGCAATACAGAGAAGACAAGTAGTGAGTCTATAGAATCTTACTATGCTGATGCACAGTGACTGTAGTGGGGTTTGTGGAAGGAGACTTGGTGAAGGGGGAAGTCTAGTAACCGTAATGTTCTTCATGTAATTGGAGATTAATGATAATAAGATGAATAAAAAATAGTTCTAAACAATCAAGACTCAGATGGGCTTATGCTTTTCAACTTTATCTTGGAATGCAGAAAGACAATGGAATAATTTCTATAGCATTCTAAAGAAAACGGGTTTTGAATGTAAAATTTTAAAGAAAATTTTATACAAAGGGAAATAAATCAGCATGTGAAAAAAATTAGAAATTTTTATTCAACTCAGTTTTGAGAAACTTTATTGCTACTCATCTTTCTGAAAGATACCAAGTGTAGCTCTGTGGGAAGCATGTTCCTGGCTTGGGGCACTAAACCATTGTGAACCAAATCAGTCTAGGGCAAGCTAGACTGAGAGAAACCTGTTTATTTCTCATGATGCTATTCTTCCCCTCTGGCAGCCACTCTAAGTCCCCCATTTCTCCCATCAGGGCACACACTCGTCTCTCTACCCACCCCTTCCTAGAGAAACTCCACAGGTGGATCCCCAGCAATTGACAGGTGCCAGACCAATAACAGGACAGAGGGGTGGAGAGAATAGTCCCAGGGGCGGTGGGAAGAAATATCTGTTGATATGTAAATGAGACTAAGGCCACACGAGAGATTCTGGAAATTGCAAATTTACCCCACACCAAGACATATTCCTACAAATAAATTATCTTAAAAAATAAGAAGACATGATATACAAGAAATAGTATTGAGCAAGGAAACTAGTAAACTCACAGATAAGTATTTTTAAAATGTTAATTTGGATTAAAGTTTAATAAAGAATTAACTATCACGAAAATAAAGTATAATATACAAACCTCAAAATATACTTAAAGTTCAAAATGAGAATTCAAGTAGGATTTTAGTGAAAGAGGAAGGGAGTGTAAACACACTAAAAGTTGTGTTTACTGTGGTGGAGGTTATAGTCATGTGGATAAAATGAGAGTTCCTGTGACCAGGATTGTCACCTGGCCCTGGTTGACTAGCTCACTGCACACCTGTGGGCAATACATGGCTGTTGACTCTATATAAAGAGCTCCACCCAGTGCTCTGGGCACAACATGGTGGCAGGGCTGCAACGCTGCAGGAGAGAAGAGCAGAGGCTGGAGTGGTGGCAGTGCCGAGGACAGAGGCCCAGAGGATGGCTGTGTGGGACGACTGTGCAGAGAGGCCCAGAGGACAGCTGTGCAGGACAGCTGTGTGGACAGAGGGGCCCAGAGGACGGCTGTGAGGACAGAGGGGCCCAGAGGCAGAGAACGGCTTGCTGCATGCAGACTCGCTCTGAGTAATGGGATTTTAGTGACTGACCTGCCACCTGGAAATAAAGTTGGGTATAACCCTTTCACCCCAAGAACGTTTTGCTGTCAATTTCTTTTGTCACACTGAATCCATAGCAAACTTGCCCGGGGCTGAAACCCATTGGCAAGACAAGTCATTTCTGGGAAGATTCTAGTCAGGAAATGGCTCATTCTTGACCCAATTTTCATGGCCAGACAAGAGTTGGGTCACATGCCTGCTTCTGTGGTGGGGGAGGTATGGGCTTAGTGACATGGAGCAAGAGAAGAATTCTCTTAACCAAAAGAAGGGGAACCAGAAAGCCAAAACCTTTAAGTACTCTAGACCACAACAAATGACACTTTTCAAGTCACTATAGGCAAAATAAATGAACAATGAAATCAATAGCAAGTAACAGGAAATGTGATAAAAAGAAACCAATGAGTATGATAAATCAAAAACATAAAATTTAAAAGTTAATTTAATCACAAAAAACATGAATGGATAAGGGATTCTTTTAAGGGATGGAACTTACCTATATCCTATTTAAAGAGACACATCTAATACAAAATGATACCAAAAGTTAAAAATAAAGAAATAGATATATCAGAATTCTAGAAAGAAAAAAATGTTGAGTGATAATATTGAATATAGAACATAGAATTAAAAGGGATAGTGTTAACTTAAACAAAAGGGATATTTGATGTTGAAAAAAGTTTGCAATCCACCAAAAAGATATTATATCTATCCAACTTCGTGAATCAAGCAACATAACATCAAAATGTATGAAGCAAAAGGTGAAAATAGTAAAAAGAATAACACAGATCACATCATAATGGATGACTTCAACATTAACTCTCTTACATATGACTAGACCAAGTAGAGAAAAAAGATTCAGGAACCTAAAATGTGTACTATTCCAGAATTTTTGATGTGAAAGTTAAATCAAATAAAAAGTCATTCAGTTTCAATTACAAAACTAATTCTGAGTTACATAAATGCATAATAACCCTTAAAAACAGAGGTACAAAAAAAAGGAATCCATAAAGTTTTCTTTCTTTATCTTCTTTGATACTGATTTTAGCTAATGCTATAATGAGTACTTATGCATTTATTCTTGGGGATGGATGATAGGTAACAGTAAATAGATATGGAGCTTTGAGAATCAACCCTCAAATTTTTTTATCCTTGTACATCTACTCTGTGTAAGACTACCTCAGAAATAGATTATGAACTTGTACAAACCAATTAAAAATTTTTGAGGATATTTTGACTAGAAACATATCCTTTAAATTTTATTTAAAGCCAAGACTGATTGTCGGGGACCAAAGGACTTAGTTTTGGGGTCAAACAAATCAGCAATTATAGAAATGATGCAGAAGGCAACTTCTCCATTGTGAAAGCAGTCATGCTCTCACCACGGAGTATCAGTACCATCCACATTCAAACCATTCTGTTGGATTCACAGGATCATATGGTTTATACACAGCACAATAGGTGCTGTGAAGAAGAGCTTATACATTTAATGTGTCGTGTAGAAATGATACTGTTCATAGGACTTCAGATATAACTCACAATGACGAATAAGAATCCTCTCAGAGTGAAATAGCTATAAGCTATTTTACAACCATGAAACACTTTAGCAGAAAGGAATACAATTACGTTTTGTATCTCAAGGAGTATTAACGTCAAGAGTATTATGAATTTAGACCAAATGAGGATGACTGAATTATGTCTCCATTTTTGTTGTTGTTGCTGTCTGATCAAGGTGATGTTAACAGAGACCTAAACAGGTTACACTTCCAAAGTGGGGGTGAGACTTGCGCTCTAACCTCTCCCCCTTGGGTGTCCCCTCTCACACACTATTTCAAGTCTGCATCTCATTGCTAAGCAGAAAAGCTCTAAATGATACAGAAGCAGCAGTTCATCTTCAGAAGATTGCTTTACAAACATAATATCAAGTTTTGTTTCTATTTTGCAGAAGACGAGTGTGCAACAATGACGGTCAAGTGACTTGCCCTGACCAGGCTAGTCAGCAGACAAGTAGAAACAAGATTCTGTGAGAAGCAAGTTACAGTGCATGGAAAACAAGGGTCGCAAGGAGGGAAAGAGACAAGATCTCCAATAGAAAAGAATGTAATGATAGAACTAGGCATGTTAATTTCAATCATGTTCACTGAACTCAAACAAAAATGTGTTTTCAGTGAACATTTTAAGAAACGCTTATAGGAATTAATGGTTAATTAAGACAGTCAGATAGAGCTTAGAAATCTTGATAAGAATAAGAAATGCATGCATTTCAAATAAAGCACAAAGTGGGGGAGAGAAAAAACATAAAACATTCTGAATTTTATAAATATTTTATTTTTTACCCAGGACTTTGAACTTAGTCCACTAACTGTTTCATAAGTCTACCAAAATAGGAATAAGATTTGATTCACAGGTTGCAGTTGTGGAGGAGAGTAAAAGAAAATCATGGGAAGTCACACAAAAATTAGCAGTGAAGACCACCTCATTATTAATGCTTTGTTATCTAGTGTTTTCCTCTTTACACACAAGGAGAACTCAAATCAAAAAGTCTCAGTAAGTACTGTACATTGGAGAGTGGCTAAATTACTGAGAGAATGGAAAGAAATACAGAAGAATTACAATTTGCTATCAAGATTCCCATTCCATCCCCAACTTTCCCAGTGTTTTTTTTTTATTAAGGTATTACTGATATACAATCTTATGAAAGTTTCACATAAGCAACATTGTGGCTACTACATTCACCCATATTACCAAGTCCCCACACACACCTCATTACAGTCCATCAGCGTAGTAAGATGCTACAGAGTCACTACTTGTCTTCTCTGTGCTATACTGCCATCCTGGTGACCCACCTACATTATGTGTGATAATCGTGATACCCCTTAATCCCCTTCTCCCTCCCTTCCTTCACATCGTCCCCACCCCCTCACCCTTTGGTAACTGCTAGTCTCTTCTCAGAGTTTGTGAGTCTGCTGCTGTTTTGTTCCTTCGGCTTTTGCTTTATTTTGTTGTTATTTTCCACAAATGAGTGAAATCATTTGGTACTTGTCTTTCTCTGCCTGGCTTATTTCACTGATCATAATATCCTCTAGTGCTATACATGTTGTTGCAAATGGTTGGATTTGTTCTCTTCTTATGGCTAAAAAATATTCCATTGTATATGTGTACCACATCTTCTTTATTCATCTACTGATGGACACTTAGGTTGCTTCCATGTCTTGGCTATTGTAAATACTGCTGTGATAAACATAGGGGTGCATATGTCTTTTTGAATCTGGGATCTTGTTTTCTTCGGGTAAATTCCTAGAAAAGGAATTCCTGGGTCAAATGGTATTTCAATTTTTAGTTTTTTGAGGAACCTCCATATTGCTTTCCACAATGGTTGAACTAATTTACATTCCCACCAACAGTGTACAAGGGTTCCCCTTTCTCCGCATTCTCACCAGCATTTGTTTTTCCTTGTCTTCTGGATGTTGGTCATCCTAACTGGTGTGAGGTGATATCTCATGGTGGCTTTAGTTTGCATTTCCCTGATGATTAGTGATACGGAGCATCTTTTCATGTGTCTGTTGGCCATCTGAATTTCTTATTTGGAGAAGCGACTGTTCAGATCCTGTGCCCATTTTTTAATTGGGTTATTTGCTTTTTGAGTGTTGAGGCATGTGAGTTCCTTATACATTCAGGATGTTAACCCCTTGTTGGACATGTCATTTATGAATATATTCTCCCATACAGTAGGCTAGCTTTTTGTTCTGCTGCTGGTGTCCTTTGCTGTACAGAAGCTTTTTAGTTTGATATAGCCCCATTTGCTCATTTTTGCTTTTGTTTCCCTTGCCTGAGGAGATGTGTTCAGGAAAACATTTCTCAGGTTTATATTCAAGAGATTTTTGCCTATGTTTTCTTCTGTGAGTTTTATGTTTTAGGACTTAAATTCATGTCTTTGATCCATTTTGAGTTTACTTTTCTGTATGGAGTTAGAAAGTAATCCAGTTTCATTCTCTTACATCTAGCTGTCCAGCTTTGTGAACACCAGTTGTTGAAGAGGCTGTCATTTCCCCATTGTATATCCATGGCTCCTTTATTGTATATTAATTGACCATATATGTGTGGGTTTATATGTGGACTCTCTATTCTATTCCATTGACCTTGGGTCTGTTCTTGTGCCAGTACCAAATTGTCTTGATTACTGTGGCTTTGTAGAAGAGCTTGAAGTTGGGGAGTGTAATCTCCCCAGTTTTGTTCTTCCTTCTCAGGATTGCTTTGGCTACTCGGGGTCTTTTGTGGTTCCATATGAATTTTAGAACTATTTCTTCTATTGCATTGAACAATGCTTTTGGTATTTTGATAGGGATTGCATTGAATCTGTAGATTGCTTTAGGCAGGATGGCCATTTTGACAATATTAATTCTTCCTTTCCATGAGCATGGGATGTATTTCTATTTATTGATATCTTATTTAATTTCTCTCATGAGTGTCTTGTAGTTTTCAGACTATAGGTCTTTCACCTCCTTGGTTAGGTTTATTCCTAGGTTTTTTATTCTTTCTGAAGCAATTGTAAATGGAATTGTTTTCCTGATTTCTCTTTCTGCTAGTTCATCATTAGTATTAGGAATGCAAGAGATTTCTGTGTATCAATTTTGTACACTGCAACTTTGCTGAATTCAATTATTAGATCTAGTAGTTTTACAGTGAATTCTTTAGGGCTTTTTGTGGACAATATCATGTCATCTGCAAACAGTGACAGTTTAACTTCTTCCTTACCAATCTGGATGTCTTTTATTTCTTTGTGTTGTCTGATTGCTATGGCTATTACCTCCAGTACTATGCTGAGTAAAGTGGGGAGAACGGGCATCCCTGTCTTGCTCCTGATCTTAGAGGAAAAGCTTTCAGCTTTTCACTCTTACGTATGATGTTCGCTGGGGTTTGTCATATATGGCCTTTATTATGTTGAGGTACTTGCCCTGTATACCCATATTGTTGAGAGTTTTTACCATGAATGAATGTTGAATTTTGTCAACTTCTTTTTCCATATCTATGGAGATAACCATGTGGTTTTTGTCCTTTTTGTTGATTTGTTGGATGATGTTGATGGATTTTTTAATCTTGTCCCATCCTTGTATCCCTGGAATAAATCCCACTTGATCATGATGGATGATCTTTTTGATGTATTTTTAAATTCAATTTGCTACTATTTTGTTGAATATTTTTGCATCTATGTTCATCAGGGACATTGCTCTGTAATTTTCTTTGTTTGTGGTGTCCTTACCTGGTTTTGGTATTACAGTGATACTGGCTTCACAGAATGAGTTTGGAATTATTCTCTCCTACTTTTAGGAAGACTTAAAGAAGAATGGGTATTAGGTCTTCACTAAATGTTTAATAAAATTCAGCAGTGAAGCCATCTGGTATGGGACTTTTGTTTTTGATTAATTACCAATCAGGTGATTTTGTTCTTTGGATTACCAATTCAATTTTGTTGCTCATAATTGGTCTTTTCAGATTTTCTCTTTCTTCCTGGGTCAGTCTTGGAAGGTTGTATTTTTCTAGGAAGTTGTCCATTTCTTCTTGATTATCCAATTTAGCATATAATTTTTCATACTATTCTCTAATAATTCTTTATATTTCTGTGGTGTCTGTAGTGATTTTCCCTTTCTCATTTCTGATTCTGTTTATGTATGTACACTGACTTATTTTCTTGATAAATCTCACTGGGGTTTTATCTATTCAGTTTATTTTCTCAATGAACCAATTCCTGGTTTCATTAATTCTTTCTATTGGTTATTTTTCACAATTTTATTTATTTCTTCTCTGATTTTTATTATGTCCCTCCTTCTACTGACTTTGGGCCTCAACTGTTCTTCTTTTTCTAGTTTCATTAGTTGTACGTTTAGACTGTTCATTTGGGATTGATCTTCTTTCTTGAGATAAGTCCATATTGCTATATACTTTCCTCTTAGAACTGCCTTCACCACATCCACAGAGGTTGGGGTGTTGAGCGGTTGTTTTGATTTGTCTATATATATTGCCGGATTGCTGTTTTTATTTGGTCATTGATCCACTGATTATTTAGGAGCATGCTGTTAGGCCTCCATGTGTTTGTGGGCTTTTTTTCTTTTCTTGCATGATATATTTCTAGTTTCATTCCTTTGTGATCTGAGAACTTGGTTGGTACAATTCAGTCCTTCTGAATTTACTGAGGCTGTTTTTGTGGCCTAGTATGTGATCTATTCTAGAATATGTTCCATGTGCACTTGAGAAGAATGTGTATCCTGCTGCTTTGAAGTGGAGTGTTCTGTAGATGTGTTAAGTCCATCTGTTCTAAAGTGTTGTTCAGTGCCTCTGTATCCTTACTTATTTTCTGTCTGGTGGATCTGTCCTTTGGAGTGAGTGGTGTGTTGAAGTCTCCTGAAATGAATGCATTGCATTCTATTTTCCCCTTTAATTCTGTTAGTATTTGTTGCACACATTTGGGTGCTCCTAAGTTGGGTGCATAGATATTTATAATGGTTATATCCTCTTGTTGGACTGACCCCTTATCATTGTGTAATATCCTTTTTTGTCTCTTGTTACTTTCTTTGCATCGAATTCTATTTTGTCTGATACAAGTACTGCAACTCCTGTTTTTTTCTCCCTATTACTGCATGAAATATGTTTTTCCATTCCTTCACTTTTAGTCTGTGTATGTCTTTGCAATTGAAGTGAGTCTCTTGTAGGCAGCATATAGATGGGTCTTGCTTTTTTATCTATTTTGTAACTATGTCTTATGATTGGTACATTCAGTCCATTTACATTTAGGGTGATTATCAATATATTTTTACTTATTGCCATTGCAGGCTTTAGATTTGTGTTTACCAAAGTTTCAAGGGCTGCTTCTTTACTATCTAACAGTCTAACTTAACTTGCTTATTATGCTATTACAAACACAATCTAAAGGTTCTTTTTTTTTTCTTTCTTCTTTTTCTTCCTCCTCCACTCTTTATATGTGTGGTATCATATTCTGTAGTCTTTGTGTATCTCTTGACTGACTTTATGTGTAGGTGGTTTAATTTGCATTTGCTTAGTAATTAACTGGTGTACTTCCTTTACTATGGTTTTATTTCCTCTGTTGACAGCTATTTAGCCTTAAGAGCACTTCCATCTATAGCAGTCCCTCCAAAATACGCTGTAAAGATGGTTTTGGGGTGGTAATTTGCCTCAACTTTTGCTTATCTGGAAATTGTTTAATCCCACCTTCAAATTTAAATGATAATCTTGCTGGATAAATCATTCTTGGTTCTAGGCCCTTCTGCTTCATTGCATTAACTATATCATGCCACTCCTTTCTGGCCTGTAAGGTTTCTGTTGAGAGAGAAATCTGATGATAGCCTGATGGGTTTTCCTTTGTTTTTTATCTTTTTTCTCTTTCTGGCTTCTTTTAATACTCAGTCCTTTTCCTTGATCTTTGCTATTTTAACTACTATATGTCTTGGTGTTGTCCTCCTTGGGTCCCTTGTGTTGGGAGATCTGTGCACTTCCATGACATGAGAGACTATTTCCTTCCCCAGTCTGGGGAATTTTTCAGCAATTATTTCCTCAAAGACACTTTCTATCCCTTTTTCTCTCTCTTGTTCTTCTGGTACCCCTTTAATGTGAGTATTGTTTCATTTGGATTGGTCACACAGTTCCTCTAATATTCTTTCCTTCTTGGAAATCCTTTTTTCTCTCTGCACCTCAGCTTCTTTCTATTCCTGTTGTCTAATTTCTATTCCATTTACCATCTCCTCTACCTCTTCTAGTCTGCTTTTAAATCCCTCCATTGTATGTTTCATTTCAGATACTGTATTTTTCAGTTTCTATCTCTTTCTTGAATTCCTCCCTGAGATCTTAAATATTTTTCTGTAGCCCCGTGAGCATGTTTATGATTTTTATTTTGAAATCGTTACCAAGAAGATTGGTGATTTCAGTTTCACTGAGCCCTTGTTCTGGTGTTTGTAAGATTTTTGTTTGGACTAAATTTCTTTCCCGTTTCATAATTCTAATGATTAATATGGAATAATAATTTTGTGTCAGTGGTGCCCTCTAGTGCCTAGATGCTCTACTCTTGGGAGCTGCCCAGCCCCTGGAGTGATGGCCAGTGCTTGCCAGGAGGAAAGAACTGTTTCCTCCTTCCCAGTTGCAGTGCTTGCCTCCACTGCCAGGGCCAGTGGGCCAAGTGTGCCGGGAGAAGCCTCTGCATTACACCCCTGTAGCTGCCATAGGCAGGGCTGCCCTCTTGCTGGCCTAGAATGATGGCCAGGACAGCATGTTTGCAAGCAGATGCCAGCCAGGAGGAAAGAGTGGCAAACCTCGTATCACAGTGAGTGTCCCCAGCAAGCATCGCCAGCCAGGGAGATGGAGCACCTGAAGCTCCTGAAAGTTCCCAACATGATGCAATGAGTTTGCTGGAATGATTTTTGTCTACCTGTCCTTTCTCCTGAAGAGCAAGCTCTGTGCAATCTTTGTTTCTTTACAGCCCTTTCACTGTTGGGAAGTCTTTCACACTACCCACCTTTCTTTTGTCCCAGAGTGCCTGGTTGTGGATGCCTGTTCTCCACCAGCAGCTAGAATCTCAGTGTCTCTGAGTATTCTGCCTGTCTTTGCTTTCCAACCCCTCTAATCTCCAGAGCACTATGTAATGTGGGTTCATGCTCCCAGAGTAGATCTCCAGGAGTGGGTATTTAGCAGTCTTGGGCTTCTATCCCTCCCCACTCCATTTCTCTTCCTTCCCTTGGTGAGCTGGTTTGGGGGGAGAGCTTGGGTCCTGCCAGATCATGGCTTTGCTATTTTACCCTTTTCCATGAGGTCTTCTCTTTTCCCCAGATGTAAAGCATCTGTTGAAGTCTTCTTTCTGGTCACTCTTTCAGGTTTAGCTGTATATGCTGTATTTTCATGTTATATGTTCTTCTGGAGGAGACTTCTGCCTCACTTCTCATGCCTCCATTTCCCCCCTCCCAGTGTTTTTAAGCCAGAAATACCTCTGGTTTTTCTGGGTATCATTTCCTTTTGAAGGAATATACCAAGTGAGAGCCCTATTCATACATAATAAAGATATTAGAAATAAGCAAAAGTCACAAGAATTTTACATATCCATACTATGCACCGTTCAGCTTTTCAGCAATTTAGAAAGACTTACTGGTAGCATCTTGGTTCCAAGCAAGGAAAGATAAATTTTTTATAATTGGAATGAACTGTAATATGCATCTATTTTAGACCCACCAAATGTGTTTGATTACAGAACATTCTTTATAAGTGTAATACGTTGATGGAACATGTACTGCAACATACATGCTCAGATTAAAATAAAGCACCATAATCTCAGAATAATTGCTGCTAGAAATGGTCAAAAAGGAACTCTAAAATAGAACCTAAAAGTAGCAAATTAAAGAAATTAAAGAATTTTATTAGCTGAAGGACAAAATAACAAAAATATGTATTGAAATTATCAAAGCAGATATATATATATATATATAACCCAGTCAAACAATCACTAATAAATGTCATGCATCAACATTACTGTTACCTGGTAAATGCTACTTCTGCATAAATGTGCAAAGTCAATATCGAGTTCAGGCTTCTGGTGAGTTCCACTGTATTCTCCCTTAAGACATATCACTTCTAAACAGCAGATTATCTCACAATAATAGCAATAATTTTTAACTGTTGGTAGTCTGGGTTTTTTTAATACAGATCACAGGAAACAAATTTGTTAGCTTTCGTATTTTTCATGGACTACTTTTCTAGATCTTGCAGAAAGCAATTCACAAAATGCTCATCTGGTTTTATGTGCCATGTTTTCACCGATGAGGAAACAAACAGAAAAGTTTGGCAAGTCATTTCAGATCTAAGCTGTTTTGTCAGTAACAGTTTAAGAAATGGGAATCAAGAAAATTCACTTCAGTCTAGTTCTCTTTCCCTCCCTATGCTGAGAAAGTCTACAAATGTGGAAGTTGTTTGGTCCCAGTGAAACATGCAATATAAGGTTTTCTTCCCAAAGTGAAGATGGGCAGAATTCATAGCAAAGCTTTAGCAGCAACAGTAAAACAAACAGAAGGTCATTTAATGAGCTTTTAATCGTTTTAAAAATAACTAGTATCCTTTAGTTTTGGTTTGCTTCACTGCAGAGAGGAAACTTGAAAGCTTTGCTTCCCTGGTGTGAGCATCCTGTTTCACGCAAGATGATATGCCATTTTCTCTGGGAAAGGTCACACAACTGGACAAAGAAGATAGATGATGCACTTCTTATGTTTGCAATATACTTAATATAAGATTCTTTGTAAATTATATTTTGAACCCATGTAGTAGATATACATAGGGTTATAAGATATTTTACTCAAAAATATATTGGGCTTGCAGAGTAGAAGATACTCACAAAACATACCTGACAAATGACTCATATCTAGAATTTTTTTAAACTCCTAAAATAATTTATAAAGGTAGACAATCCAATAGAAAAATGTGCATAAGGCTTAAAAAGCTTCTTCACAAAATGGGATATCCAAATACCTCAAACATATATTGAAAAGAAATTGAAATTGGTTAGTAATCATAGAGATGCAAATGAAAACTGCATTATGATACCACTATCTAGGCATCAGAATGGTTAGGATGAAAAAGACTGGTAATACCAAACATTGGTGAGAAGGTGGAACAAACATAATATCATATATGGCTGTTAGGAATATAAATTAGTTTAAACATTTTGGAAAACTGGTGATACCAACTGGAATTCACCAGCCTGAGGTTTTCTCTTTGGAAAGGTTTTAAGTTATGGATTCAACTTCCTTAACAGGTAAAGGACTATCCAAATTTCCCATTTTTTCTCATGCCAATGCTGGTGATTTGTATCTTCAAGGGATTGTCCATGTCGTCTAAGCCTTACTGTACAAATTTTGGTATGTCATATTACAGTTCTTTCTACTTCTAATGTGATTTCTTCTTTGCCTCATAGATTATTTAGAAATATACCAACATTGGGTAATATTCTAGGTACCTTTTGTTATTCATTTCTAGCCTAGTACTATTGTGGTAAACAAACACACTTTGTATGATTTCAATCCTTTGAAATTTATTGAAGTTTGTTTCATGGCCCAACATACTATTTTGTGAATGTTCCATATGCACTTGAATGTATATTCCACAGTTACTGGGTGTAATATTCTAAAACGGTGTTCAGACCAAATAGGCTTTCAAAATCTTTTATATCCTTACTGAATTTTTTGTCGCATCCTGTCAATTACTAATAGAGAAGTATTAAAATCTTCAAACACTGTGGAATAAATATGAATGATTTGTCTATTTCTCCTTTTAATTTTTATAGTTTTTGCTTCATGTAGTTAGAAGCTATATTGTTACATACATAAGCATTCTTATTTCCAAATAAATTGACCCTTTCATCATCATAAAATGCCTTTATCTCTAGTTATACCCTTTGTTTTAAAATCTAGTTTTCTGTTATTAATATAGTCACACCAGCTTTCTTACTGAGGATTTGCAAAATAAGTTTTTCCAATCTTTTTTCTTTCAACCAATCTGTGTCCTTGTATTTAAAGTGTGTTTCATGCACATATCAAAGATTTGTATATTGTTTTTTTCATTCAATCTCTCAATATTTGTCTTTTAATTGAAGTGTTTATTTACATAGAAGGCAATTACTGATACGGCTGAGTTCAGGTCTACCATCTTATTTGTTTTATTTCTTACCATTTTTGGTCATATATTCTTACTCTACTGCCTACTCTTAGATTAAAAATATTTCTATTCCATGATTTTATCTCCTCTTTAGATTTTTGAAAGGTTTTTTTGCGGTGTACAGTTTTAGTGATTACTTTATAGATTTCAACATGAATCATTAACTTCAGCCTTCCTTAAGTTATTACTTTCTACTTTATAAATTCCACTTGCACAACTATCATTTTTTAGTTTCTCATATTATAAATTCCACATTATCCTTATACTTGTTTTATACAGTTAATAGTCTTATAAAGATACATTTAAAAATAATTTTTAAGTATTTATTTACCCATACCTCTATTCTTTCCAGTGCTCTTCATTTCTTTGTGCATTCCTGTGTTTCCATCTAAGATCACTTCCCCACAGACTAAAGAATCTCCTTTAGGATTTATTGTAGCACTATTCTGCTGCTAACTCTTCAGTTCTGTTTGTTCAGAAATGTCTCTTTTGCCTTAATTTTTCTCAAGAATATTTCACTGAGTGTAGAATTCTAGGTTGGCTGTTTTTCTTTTAGCACTTTAGAAATATCATTTCTAATTTTCTTTCAATTTCCATTGTTCTTGATGGGAAGTTGGATATAAGTCTTATTGATGTTACTCTGAATATAATGTGGTTTTCCTTCTGGCTGTTTTTAATATTTTCTCTTTATCATTGGTTTTTAGCAGTTTGACTATGACATGAGTTATATGTATACATATATAATTTTTTATTTGGGTTTCTCTAAGTTTCTTGAATCTGTGGACTGATGTCGTTCAGCAATTTTGAAAATTCTTGGTTGGCATTGTCTCTGATGAAATCTCTATATAGATATCTTATTTCTTCCTTCTATGTAATGTATCTTTTTTACTCTGGCTGCTTTTAAGATTTTATTTTATCATTGGTTATTCAGCAATTTTATCATAATATCTATTGGTGTTAACTGTTCTTCATCCTTTGGGGGCTCCTTGTGTTTATGGTTATATAGATTTCTAGTTTACTTCATATTTGGGAAATTATTTTTGGAAATAAATTTTCCATTCCTTCCTACTTCTGGGATTCAATTAAGTACACGTTAGATTTACTGTTTTTGTTTCACAGGTGGATGAGGCTCTGGGGTTTTTTTGTTTGTTTTTTGTTTTGCATCTTTTTATTCTCTGATCCATATTTTGAATAGTTTCTACTACTAAGACTTCATTCTTTCCTAGTTCCTCATCTGCTGTTAATCTCATCCATTGATTTTTTTCATTTTAGATATTACATTTTTCAGCTCCAGATTTCCATTCAATCTTTATATGTACATCTACATTCTAGTCCCGTCTTCATTATGTTCATGCTGTCTTTTAAATCCTTGAGTGTATTGATAATGCCAGTGTTAAAGCTCTTGTCTGTGAATTCCATTATCGCTATCATTCCTTGGCCTGCTTCTATTGACCAATTTTTCCTCAGATTATGGGTCATATTTCAGTGTTTCTGTATGTGTAATTACTTTAGATTTTGGACACTGTGGATATTACATTGTTAATTACCTAGATACTTTGTATACTATTGAAATTTATTGTACCATTTCATTAAGTTACTTAAGTTACTGCCAAGTTAAGTTACTTGCAGTTCAGCTGGATCCTTCTGAGGCTTGTCTTTAAAGTTTGTTAAGTTAGTTCTAGAGTATCTTTTATCCTAGGACTAGTTTAGCCATATTGCTAATGCAGGATCCTTTGAATTCTCGATGAATGCCCCAAGGATTCAACAAGAATCTCTCTGTTGAAAAGATTCAAGAAGAGCTCTCTATTCTGGATAATGAGAATTCAAATGTCTCCTCCCAATGTTAACTCTGGAAATTATTTCATTTATAGCAAACTTCTTGTTTTCACTTGCATTCATTAGGATTTCACAAATGCATAGTCTAGTATTTAGCAACTAATTCAAGGAGACCTTTTTCATGTGTGTTGGGATTTTTGTTACATGATTCTCTTTTCTCCACTGTTCGGCCCCCAAAATTCCAGCCACCTCAGCTTCCTCCAAACTCCAAACCCTCATGCTCTGCTTGGGGTCTTCCTCCTTACATCATGATCTAGAAAATGCTTTAAGTGAAACTCAGGGTGATAAATGGACTCAGCTTATTAGTTCCCTTCTTTCAGGGATCACACTGCCTATGATTCAAGGTTTAACAACAGCTGTTTCATATATTTTGTTGAGTTTTTTAGCTATTCACAGGTGGGGGGGAAAGTCCAGTACCAGTTACTCCACCAAGTCCAGAAATGGAAGTCTATACTATCTTTTATATAGGAAAACTTCCAGTGTTAAAAAGTAACAAATAAAATCTCCTGAAAGGATTCAGAGAAGTTTTATCAAAATTCTTTGGGCTTTGAATTTTGGATTTTTGTTTTCTTGGTAAGTTACTCAGTTATCTAGATTTTAATTATAATCACTTAGAATCTACTGTTGCCTTTCTCTGGCCTCAAGTGCCTCTATCTTTTTTCACTTCTATTCATTTTAAAACCCTCTGGATAGAATTAGACCATTTTTAAATACTATAGCATTGATTTACAGTGTTAGGTTCATGATCGTCTCCTAGAAAATTGTTCACTAGAGAGGCTGGCTTTTGTTTACCTCAGAACACCAAATGATAGGGCCATAAGAGGCCTTTCAGAATATCTGTCCCAATCTTCTAATTTTACTCATAAGGAAATTGTATTCTAGGAAAGTTCAATAACTAATCCAAAATTATCTAGCTGATGGTTGGCAAGATTAGGAATAGAATTCATATTTCCCCATCTAAATTCAGTTTTTGGTTTCTGTTTATGTGTTGCTTTACTTCATCACACTGCCTTCCTCATCAGAAATGGAATTTGTGTAATGGATTTTCCCAATCACTTCAATTTCTAAATAAGATTAATATTAACAAAAACAAAATAGTTTTCTCTGATTTTTTTCATCATTACAACCTCTGATATCTTTTTATTGTTGCTAAAGTCCTTTTTGGGTTTAAAAAGACAAAGGCTAATGTCAGCTTAATCATCATACTCCTCCTGCTGGAAAGAATAACTAACTACAGGTAAGAATCCTTTCAGGCAACACATCAGGCAGGGAAGGTAATGCTGCATGTTCAGGTGGCAGTGAGGAAGGTACAGAAGAAATTGGGAAGTCTAGACTGCTCACAGAAAACCTTTAGGGCACTAAATGAAACTCTATTTGTCATCTTGGAAGCCAGAAATCTTTGCTGTTCTCCTGCAGTATAAGGTATGTGACCCTAAGATAGAAAATACATGTAGAATATTATCAAAAATGAAAAAACTGTGAGGCACTTGTTGAAGACACAGCTTACTTAGATTTCTTATCAATGTTTTATCACACTGTAAAACAACCAATCAAGAAAGTGAGAGCAATCGTGCTGACTGCCACATCACAGCAGGTGTTCCTGCTGTTCCTCTGAATCAGGACCTTGCCCTCGTTCTCACACTTCCTACTGTGCCCCTCAGTTCAAACTTCCTGCAAACCACTCAGTTTCTTTACAGGCTGTTAACGTCAAGACAGTCTGCATCTATGTGGATTTTTTCCCTAACTCTATGTGCAGAAAAGCAATTTTCAAGTCACTTATATAAGCAGAAAAATGAATTCTACAGGAATTCTAAATGAACTAATTTCCATTATGTTGATAATTTGTGTTTTAAAAAATCAACAACTAGCAGGGAATGATTAAAGACCTCTCCACATACAAATTCTTCATCATCTTAAAGGCACTGTTGCTGTTAATGAGACTTAAAAATGGTTTACAAGGTTAAATTATTTTACAAGGTTAGATGAAAAAGAGTAAATATCTTATTAATCCTCCCAGTTACTTACTGACTCTTTTCCCTCCTCCCCTCATAACATGGCATTTTAAATAAATCAAATGTTACATATCCATTTATGTCCCAAACCTCCTTAGCTCACCCCAAAAGCAAAGATATAGCCCCTTATTTTGTGTTGTTATGATCTAACTAGATTTTCTGAGTCAGGGAAAGAACTCTTTCAAAAAAGCAGATAATAGCAGCTAACATTATTGAGCACTTATGGTAAGCCAGGCACTGTGTTAAACACAACTGTTTACATTACTTTTTAAATCCCCATGATATCCCTGTGAGTTAGGTACTATTAGTACCCCCATTTCTTTAATGAGGAAACCAAGGCTGAGGGAGAGTAAATAACCTGCTCAACATGACAGAGCTGGTAAGTGCAGGAAGGCTGGCTTCAACCCTGCAGTCTATGCTTTTAACCACTCTATTCCTTACTCCTATACTTTTAGTAAGAAATTGTTGCAAGTACTTTCTGCCTGTGAAGACAGACTGGCATCAAGCTCTTCAGGTGGCTGCTTTTGAGGAACCAAGCCAGGAAATAGACACAGCAGCACAAGGGAGAACAGACAGGTTTGTGTTCAGTTGCCTGCACGTTGGCAGCTGTTACATTTCTTTCAGAAGAAGAAAATATATTTGAATGCAAACAGTAGAGGATAGTGATATTTAAGAGAAATCCTTGAATGCTCTCTAGTTTATGCAAAAAAGTAGATCATTTGCAAATGTTAACATTTTATATATTTTAATTATATATCACTTAGGATACTTGAGAATTACAACACATCAGTGTCAAGACTTGAGAACACTAATCTAAATAATTATCAAATATCATATAAAAAATTACAGTATTCTGATGTCAGGAGTCATAGGTTCTTATCCCTGTCCTACCAAGAAGGGTATGAATGACCTTGACCTTATTTGTAATATGAAAACAATAGACACAATGGTACTGAACCCATAAAGTCAGTGTGTTGACTGAAAAGATAATCAATGTGAAGTGCCTCACACCTGGAAAGGACTCATTCAGAGTTGGCTATTTTGTAACTTATCCAGATCATTAGTGGTGTTAACTGTTCTGCAGCCCAGACTGTGAAAACCTCAAATGAGATTTGTGCAATGTAACTAATCCCCCTAGACTTCCAAGTACTAGAGCTAACATGTGGTGTGTACTTGATTTATTTTCTGTGATAGCAAAGATTCTTTGGAGTTCTCCGTGATTTATCTCTTTTATTCCTACCAGTTAGACACCAGGCATGGCACTGAAGAACTTGCGAATATTTAGTAGACACAATCTGCTTCAAAGAAACAGGACATTTGCTTGTGAGTAAGCAATGTTGGCAAGAAAAACCACTCCACCCATTAATTCTGAAGAAAAAGCAGTATAAAAATTGGAGAAATGCTGATTGCGATAGAACTTGTTTTTTAGCGTCAAAGAAGCTCCTACTGGAATCTTGAATCTACCATTTAATCATTTGTAACCCTTGGGCAAGTTATTTAAACTGTTTCTTCAAGTAGTAAATGAGACTAATAATTACTTTTCAGGGGTGCTGTAAGGAATAGAGATGATGTTCTCAACTGGCCAAAAACCATGTCTTAGACATAACAGTAACTAAGTAAATATGGGAAGAAACTTTACATAACTCTTACTTTTACGGTACTTATTTTGCCAATAATATTGATGCCAGCATTTCCACAGCTATGGAATAACCCTGCTGAACATTCATGTTTTATAAGTTAAACTTATACAGTATGAGTGTTTCACTGACAAAGGGAATACAATCTACCTGATACTATTATAACCTAACCTCTATATTCTTGGGAGACTATAACTGCTACTGAGAGAATTGACTAATAGAAAGAAAATTCTTACTTAAATCTAACCCATTCCTAACTGTTACTCAAACCCAAGTTGTAGTGGTTCTGCCCAATTTAGTTTATCTTGTAACACGAGTGTCTTTGTCTTTGCCACCTGACTTCCTGTTACATCATTGTTCTTTCTTCAGCAAAGTAAGATGGTCTACCTCCAAGTTTAATATAGCTGAATGGCCTCATAGCTATTAAGTAAGCACATTAGAAATATATATACAAGGCCTTCAGGGAATATCTGACACTGGTCATTAAATGACCATGCTGCAGCTCACAATGACCCGAAATAACACTTTGCATCCTATTACCTGAAGGGATTAAAGGAAAGCCATATATCAGAACACAGTTCTGAGTTACAAAGACAGGAGGTTTTTGCAGTTTTAAATGGCCTAAAACTCCCTCCAACAAAACTGAAGGAGATCAAAGTTTTGGCTCAGCAACTTTGAATATCAGATGAAATGCCCCAGTTGGGTAACTTGATTATTCTTCTTTAGCCTGATTGTTTCTTTCTGTCACCTTGTGCCATTAATGGAGAAATTAATCTTTGAAGTTCTAATGGCTCAGCATTTTCAATTATTCATTCCAGCTAAGGAATTTTTTTAAGAAAAGCTCTGTGTTCTCAGTTACGATAAGCTTTCCAGCAGACACTGATATCCAACGTGAACTGCTACCCAAAAAAAGCATCTCCTCCACAGAAATTTTCCTGAGGATTTAAAAAATCTATTCTACTGCCTATTTCCTTTCTTAAAGTCTAAACTCATAATCAGCTTAGAGCATAAAAATTGTTTAATAAGCATTTTAATAATTTTTTCCTAAAGAGTATTTTCAGAAAGGAGTAAGGGATAGAAACTGGGGAGGAATGTGCAAGAACAAATACTTCAGTCTTTTTAGGACTAGTTCTATTATAAAGTACTAAATCTAAAACACACTATTGACTGTTCCTAATTTATTGCCTGCATAGGCCTTAGGAATATATCAAACTCTTCCAGTTTAAATCAAAACAAAATAAAACAAAAAACATCCTAGCATCTCCTTCCCTGATCCAGTGTAACCGTTCTTTGTTTTTATTGAATAATTTCTTCTGCTAATTGTCATCTACTTGATGAGAAGGCAAGGAGGTCCTGGGAGTCCATTATCACTCTTTACAAAGCAGACTCTTAATGTTTAAAAAGAATTCTGGTGAAAAACATTACATCCACTAATCTTTTGACTCCAGAAAAACAATGTTGACTTTGGCAAAACTGGGTGTTTTGTTTTTCTCCCCCGTAAATTGCATGTTCACTCTTCATTGTAAAGAGTTGTACACTTGCTAAATAAGAAAAGGAGACTGTAACTTCCTTATGCTATACTTTCATAAGCTATTTAATTCTCTTTAACTTTTTATTGATGTATAATTGACATATAACATTGAATTGGTTTCAGACATAGAACATAGTTACTTGACATTTGTATACATTGTGAAACAATCATCACAATTCTAGTTACCATCCATCACCATACAAAGTTAACTTTTAGGATCTACTCTTCCCAACTTTCAAGTATGTTTTACAATATTATTGACTGTACTCACCATGCTGTACATTACATCCCCTGGTTTATTTATTTTGTAAGTGGAAGTTTGTACCTCTTGACACCACTCACCCATTTTACCCACTCTCCTCTCCCCACTCTTAGGAACCACATTTCTGTCCTCTACGTCTATGATTTTTATTTTGTGGATTTGTTTTATTTTTTTAGATTCCACATATATGTGAAATCACATGGTTTTTGTCTTTCTCTGACTTATTTGCTTAACATAATTCCTTCAGGGTCCATCCATGTTTTTGCAAGTGGCAAAATTTCATTCATTTTTAGGGAATGATTAATATATATCCGTCTGTGTGTGTGTATGAGATATATATCACATCTTCTGTATCCATTCATCTATAAATAGACACTTAGGTTGTATTCATGTTTTGGCTATTCTAAATAATGCTGCAGTGAACACAGGGGTGCACATATCTTTTTGAATTCATGTTTTATTCTTTGTATAAATACTTAGAGGGGAATTGCTGGATTGTAGGGTAGTTCTATTTTTAAAATTTTTAGGAGCCCACATACTGTTTTCCTTAGTGGTTGCACCAATTACATTCCCACCAACAGGGCACAAGTTGTTCCTTTGCTACACATCTTTGCTGACACTGGTTATTTCTTATCTTTCTGATACTAACCATTCTAGTAGGTGTGAGATGATATCTCATTGTGGTTTTGATTTGCAGTTCCCTGATGATTAGTGATTTGGTCATCTTTTCATGTATCTGTTGTCCAGTATGTCTTCTGAGAAAATGTCTGTTCAGGTCTTCTGCCCATTTTTTAATCATATTCTTTGGTTTCTTTTGTTATTGAGTTATATGAGTTCCTTATATATTTTGAACATTAACCTCTTATTGGTTATATGATTTGCAAATATTTTCTCCCCTTCAGCAGATTGTGTTTTAATTTTGCTGATGGTTTCCTTTGCTCTATTAATGGTGTTTTAGTTTGATGTAGTCCCACTTAACTTATTTTTGCTTCTGTTGCCTTTGCTTTTGGAGTCACATCCAAAAATTTGTCACCAAGACTGACTGAAGTTAAGTAGCTTACCAACTTTGTTTTCTTTTAGGATTTTTATGGTTTCATGTCTTATATTTCAGTCTTTAACCCATCTTGAGTTAATTTTTGTGTATGATGCATATAATAGTCCAGTTTTATTCTTTTGCATGTGACTGCTCAGTTTTCCCAACACCATTCATTAAAGAGACTACTTTTTCCCCACTGTATATTTTTGCCTCCTTTGTCATAAATTAATTAGCCATATGTGTGGATTTATGTCTGGGTTTTCTATTCTGTTCTGTTGATCTATGTGTTGGTTTTTATGCCAATGCCATACTGTTTTGATTACTGTAGCTCTGTAATATTGTTTGAAATCAGGGAGCCTGATGTCTCCAGATTTATTCTTCTTTCTCAAGATTGTGTGGCTATTTGGGGCTTTTGTGATTTCATACAAATTTTAGGCTTATTTTTTTTATTTCTGTGAAAAATGTCATTAGAATTTTGATAGGTATTGCATTGAATCAGTAGATAGCTTTGGTATTTAACATGGACATTTCAATATCAAATTCTTCTAAACTATGAACACAGACTATCTTTCCATTTTTTTGTGTCTTCTTCAATTTCTTTCCTCAATAACTAAGAGTTATCACTGTATGGGATTTTTTACCTGCTTGGTAAAATTTATTCCTAGCTATTTTAGTCTTTTTGATGCAGTTTTAAATAGGATGTTTTCTTCATTTCTCTTTCTGATAGTTCACTATTAATGTATAGAAATGCCAACAATTTTTATATATTGATTTTCTACCCCACCATTCTACTGATTCATTTATTACTTCTAACAGTTTTTTGGTAGAGTCTTTAGGGCTTTCTAAATATAAAATTATGTCATCTGCAAAGAGTGAGTTCTTCTTCCTTTCCAGTTTGGATGCATTTTATTTTCTTTTCTTCATTAATTGTTCTGGCAAGGACTTCCAGTATTATGTTGAATAAAAATGGTGAGAATGGGCATCCTTGTCTTGTGCCTGAATTTAGAGAAAAAGTTTTTAGGTTTTCACCACTGAGTATGATGTTAGCTGTGGGTTTATCATATATAGTTTTTATTACATTGAGATATTTTTCCTCTATACTCACTTTGTTGAAGGTTTTTTCATAACTAGTTGTTGAATTTTTGTCAAATGGTTTTTCTGAATCTATTGAGATGGTCAAATGATTTTTATCTTCTATTTCATTAATGTGATGATCACATTGATTGATTTGTGGATGTTGAACCCTCCTTGCATCCCTGGAATAAACCCTACTTGATCATAGTGTATGATCCTTTAAATATATTGGAAAATTAAGTTGGCTAATATTTAATTGATTTTTGCATCTAACCAGGATATTGGCCTGTAATTTTCATATTTTGTGATGTCCTCATCTGCTTTTGGTAACAGAGTAATGCTAGCCTTGTAATTAGTTTGAGGAATTCCCTCCTCTTCAATTTTTTGGAAGAGTTTGATGAGGATAGGTATTAAATCTTCTTTGAGTGTTAAGCAGATTTTATTAGTGAAGCTATCAGATCCTGAACTTTTCTTTAGTGGGAGGTTTTTGTTCACTTATTCAATCTTCTTACTAGGAATTGGTCTGTTCAGATTTTCTTTCTTTCTGATTCTGTCTTGGAAGATATTATGCCTCTAAGAATTTATCCATTTCTTCTAGGTTATCCAATTTATTAGAAAATGACTGCTCATAGCAGTGTCTTGTGATCTTTTTCATTCCTGAGGTATCAGTTGTAACTTCTCATTCATTTCTGATTTTATTTATTGTAGCTTTCTCTCTTTTTTCTTAGGAAGTATAGCTAAAGTGTTATTTCTGTTTCTTGAGGTAGGCCTGTATTGCTATGAATTTCCCTCTTAGAATTGTGTTTGCTGCGTCTCATAGATTTTGGTATGATATATTTCTATTTTGTCTATAGGTATTATATTTCTCCTTTAATTTCTTGGTTGACCCCATGGTTGTTCAGTAGCATGTTGTTTAATCTCCACATATCTGTGATTTTTCCAGTTTTCTTCTTGTAATTGATTTCTAGTTTCATACCATCATGGTCAGAAAATATGCTTGATATGATTTCAATCTTCTTAACTTTATTGAGACTTGCTTTGTGGCTTAATATGTGACCTACACTGGAGAATGTTCCATGTATACTTAAGAATATGTATTCTGCAGCTTTTGGGTAGAATGTTCTGTATGTATATATTAAGTCCATCTGCTCTGTGTGTCATTTCAGTGTTTCCTTATTGATTTTCTCTTTGGATGTGGATCTCTTTGGGTCATTTTGTTTGGAACTCCCTGGGTTCCCTGGACCTGGATGTCTATTTCCTTTCCTATGCTAGGGAAGTTTTCAGCCATTATTTCCTCAAATAAGTTTTCTTCCATTTTCTCTCTTCTCATTCTGAAACCCCTATAACACAAATGTATTCTACTTGACACTGTCCCACAGATTCCTTAAGCTATCTTCACTTTTTAACTTTTTTGTTTTTCATTGTTCTGTTTGAATGAGTTCCACAGCCCTGTCTTCCAGATTGCTGATCCATTCTTCTGCTTCATTTAATCTGCTGTTAAACCTCCCTAGTGTATTCAGTTGAGTTATTGTGTGCTTTGGCTCTGTGACTTTTGATGGGTAATTCTTATATTTTCTATCTCTTTGTCAAAATTCTCAGTGTTCATCCACTATTCTCTCAGGTTCAGTGAGCATCTTTATGACTATTAATTTGAGTTCTTGATCAGTCATATTACTTATCACCATTTAATTAAAGCCTTTTTGTAAAGCTTGTTCTTTCATTTGGAACATATTCCTCATTTTGCTTGACTCTGTTTGTTTGTATCAGGCAAAACACCTACCTTTCCCAATTTTTAAAGGAGTGGCTCTGTGTAGTTCATGAAACTTATACTTCAGCCTTACCCTTGCTCTTGGTTATCTCTTGAACCTTTGTGATTGACTAAGGGGTCTAGCTTATTCTTGATAGGTAGCTTTTAAAGTATGCAAATATAAACATTCCTGTGGGACTCAAATCATAAACCCTGCTGGCTCCAGACCAGGAGATTTGGAGGTGTCCCTGAACAAGAGTTGTAAAAACCAGGGCTCCAAATAAGTAAGTTCCTTTCTGGGTGGTATCATTGAGCAGTGAGGGTAAGGGAGTGTGCAAGGGTGGTGTCTCCTTGATTACATATCTTGAGATTGCCTCCATAGCCTCCAGATGTGTGCAAACCTGAAGCCTGCCCCTCGGGCTAAAGCCCCAGGAGAAGTGAACAGGAGGAAGACTGGGAGTGTGTTTTGGTCGGCCATCCGTACAGTGCCCTGAGCATGTTAGTCTACCAAGAACTGTTTTTCCAATATGCCCCCGCCTTAGCTACCAGGGGTATCCCAGTGTGGATTGCACATGCCTGCCAGCAAAGAGAGGCAGCTGGAGAGTACAGGGGGCTGAGGACACTCGCCAGCTTCAGCAAGGCAGCACCCAAATGAAACCTCTCATTCTAGTACTATTAATAATTTACCCTATTTCCATCCATTACTTCATGTGTATTGTAGTTACCTGAGATTTCATTAGATAATTTTGATTCAGCTTTTTCTAATTAATTTTATATCATAAGCATTTTCCCACATAATTAAAATTCTTTCTTAACATCATTAAATAGTTTAATATACTTAAGAGACACTGTAATATATAAGCCAGAAGATCAAAAACTCTGGAGCCAGATTGCCTGAGTTCAAGTTCCAACTCTGTCTCAGGCATTTTACTTTGCCTACCTATGCCCTAGTTTTCTCATCTCTAATACAGGGATCAAGAAAGCACATGCTTTACAGGGTTGTTGTAAGGATTAAATGGGTTTATATTTGAATGTTATTAGCAGTAGCTAACTATTTTCCTTGATAGATTGTCATGCAGTATGATAGAATATTCATACTACATGAATATGATATCCTGCTTATTCCTACTTTTATCTTTCAGAAGCCATACTTCCAAATAAACCTTTGTATTACTAACTCCACCTCTACATCTGCTTACCACAGGACCCAACCAATACAGGAACTTTGCTAATTTGATAGGAGAAAAAAAGACATTTTGTTATTTTAGTTGCATCTCTTTGATTACACATGCAATTGAATATTTATTTATCTTCATTAGGCTCTTAAATTTCCTCTTCTGTTAATTCACTACTCATGTTCTTTGCCCATTTTTCCTCTTGGTGGTCTTAGTGCTTTTCTTGCCTGTTTGTATAAGTTATATAATTGTATAAATTATAGTGTATATATTATGTATATAAAAGATATTAACCCTTTTTGTCATAATTGGTTTTGATGTACAGAAGTTCTATTGCTGTATATTCAAATGCCAAATTATTTTATAATTTTTAGCTTTGCTCTGTGCCAAGAGATTATATTCCCTTCCAGAGGTCAGTCACTTAGAGGTTCTTCCTATTTGTTAATAGTTTATATTTAGTCCATCTGGAATAAATTGTCACATATTGTGTCAGGTGAAAATTTAAATTGATTTTTTTCTGTCAAACTGTATCTCCCCAAACCATTTATTGGACAATCTTACCCTTTCTGAATGATCTATCATATCTTCCAATATCTATTGTTAAAATTTCATACATGTTGGGTTGTTTTCCTGTTATATAAATTTGTCATTTTTCCTCATATTATACTTGGTAAACTACTGTAGTTTCATAATCTGTTTTGGTATGTGCTATGTTGAATCTCAAACAACACATTTTTCTAGGCTTCTGTACTTTTTCCAAAATATAGTTACACTACTTTAAATTGTGTCTAGACAGGGTCACTTTCTCTTTCTCCTACTGTCCCAAATTTAGAAAATTTGTCATTGCTGAGGCTAGTGATAATGATATTAGTAATACTGAGAATTCTCAGAAAGTCTCTACATAAAGGAAGAACAATTAATTCAAGATGTTGAGTTGTTTAAAACATGACACAAATGTTATTAGAAGATCCTGCTTAGCTTGTATAGGAGCTAACAACTTCAGTTTTTTCTAGTGTAGCACAACCCAAAAGCCTACAGTCCAGAGTGTGATAGTGATGCCACAGGGCCTATCAGTGGTGTGTTCTTTATAGCGACATGAAGCAAAGTTAAGAGAAACATATTTATCCATCTGAGTGAACTGTGTGACCACAGTGTCAACTATTTGGATGAAGGAAGAAAAGTGGATGAAAAGGGAGGATCATAGACAAGAATTGTTTAGTCACATCTGCTGTCTCTACCATCATCTTTTCAACAATCCTGGTCCAACTGAGTTCAGTGGAGGGAGGGAGAGGAAACAACAGGTGCAGCAGTGGGTAGTGGCGCAGCAGAGAGTAGCAGCTGGGGGATTCCTATCTAGTCACTGCCATGATAAATACTACTGAGGAAAGAACAAAAACAAGTATAAGCTAAAAGACTGCAGAATTCCTTTGTAACAACAATCACCTTATAGGCTAACTGCAATTATATGAATGTATTTTAGTTGTTATGATTTCACTTAGGGTACAATTAACCCTTTGTGTTATAATTAGGGATCTGCTGCAACTGAATTTCTCTTCATTTTCATGGCAAGAGAGAAAATATCTTTGCTTTTTCTTTCTTCCTTTCTGCTCTTTCTTTTCCTACTGCTCTTGTGCCTTTTAAGTGGGTTTAAAAATAAGTATGTATATTTCATTTCACTCAGATGTATAAACAGGAAAAGGGCAAACAACTCTTTAATGAACAATAAAACCAACAAGAGCAAGAATAAACATGCAGCTTCAGCTTGTAAAGTGAAATCGAATCCCCTCTAAAGATTCTGTGGGATGAAGGTTTTTCTTTAACCAGCAATTTTTTACTCTGTTTGGAGCAGCCACAATCTTAAAAGATGACCATGAAGTGTCCTTATGAGGAAGAAATGATCACCTGCTCTGGCTAGGAGTCTGCCAGCACCCCACAAGGCTGTTCAGAGTTGGCAGACTGCTGTAGGGCTGGGCTAGAAAGCCATTTCCTGAAACAGTCCATTCAGGGCAGTAACTAAGCTCCACATTGGATAAGGAGTTTCAAGGATCTTCTGTGGAGATACTGAAAAGGAATCTGACTTAGAAAGACAGCTTGGATGTGGCACATTTTTATGACACTAGAAAACTAGTTCAAGTCCTAGAAATACAGAGGTATCACCTCATTCTGGATAATAAAATGCAAGGCAAAGAACAAATCACCTAAAAACAAGCACAATTACAAAATTACTTAGAACAGTGAAGACTCAGTGGTCCGAAGGCACTGTTTTGGAAAATGTAAATCGTGGCATCCTGGAAGAAGCAATTAGTAGAGCAATTCAAAAGTAGAGCGATTCAAAGCATGGATCTTGTCGTCAAACATACTCAGATCTGAATCAGTGTTACTTCAGGGATCTGGGAAAATGGGTTTCTTCATCTGTGAAGTAGACATTTTAGTATTTCTTATGTCACAGGCCTCCTGTAGAACTTCAGTGATACTGGCATGCACTTAGCCCAGAACCTCCACCTTGTGTTCCAAGTACAGCAGTTAGTATGGTTCTTGCTATTCTCTTCATCACCTCCGGGGCAGAAGCGAGGCAGGTCCCTGGCCATCCTGCTTCTGATCTGGATCATTTTTAAATATTTACAGAAAATACAATGAGACCCCAATCCATTTTTAAGGTACTTAGGGAAAGGAAACTACATGATTTCCTACAGGAATTCTTTCTCACTCAGAAATGTTTTCTACTTTTTCTAAATCTCATGTTACAACTTAAGCTTACTTCCTGGCTGTCTTGCTGAGGATGAAGAACATCTAGTGACCCAGATGCCGCACTCAACAGAAATCATGACTCAGTCCCTCCTTCCTTTCTCACTCCCCTAGGTCCCACCCCAAGCACACAGCTAGTCACTCCACCACTTTGGTTTCTCTGAGAGGAAATCATCTTACTGCAGTTGGGTAACAGTTCAGAGTATAAAAATCAGTCAGACCTGTTTTGTAGTATATCAAGGAAGCCTCTGTACCAAGAAGAATAATGGCAAACCTGAACAACTGAGTCAGGATAATGGATCATGTAGAGCACAATCAGGCAACGTGCACGAAGCTGAATTAATTATAAGGACAGACAGAGATCTGGGCAGAGCAAAGGCAGGGAGACTGATGAAGAGTTTGATTTGTTAGATGGTCACTACAGTGAAACAATCACATACATGTATTTCCTCTTCTTCTAGAGATGCTATTAGAATGACAGATACAATAAAAAAGGAATAATTTTTAACACAGAAAACAAAAGAGGAAGGGCTCCAATGGTGAAAAACAGATTACACCAATTTCTGGAAGACTGAAATCTCATAGTGATGAGGAAGAAGGTGGGAGCCTCAGTGTAGAGAGAGAAGAAGGAAGGGTGTGTACACATAAGTACTGGGGGTGGGGCAGGCAGAATACAACTCAGAAGAAAACAATCTGAAGAATACAAAAAAGGCACAGGACACAGATATACCAGGTACAACAAACGGTGGCATTTGAGCTGTGGGGCCCAAAACCAAAAAATTACTATGTTCACAGTAGTGCAGTTTACAGTAGCCAAGACATGGAAATAACCTAAATATCCATGGATGGATGGATGGATTAATTAGTGGTATATATGTACAATGATATATTATCATTTAGACATAAAAAAAAACAAAGAAATCCTGCCATTTGTGACAACATGGATGGACCTTGAGGGCATTATGCTAAGTGCAGTAAATCAGACTGAGAAGGACAAATATTATATGATCTCACTGGTATATTGAATCTAAAAAACAGACCTGATTCATAGAAAAAGAGATCAGATTTGTGATTGCCAGAGGTAGAGGGGTAGGGGGCAAAATGAGAGAAGGTGGTCAAAAGGTACAAACTTGCAGTTACAAGATAAATAAGAACCAAGGATGTAATGTGCAGGATGATGACTACAATTAACACTGATGTATGACATAATCAAATTGAATAAGACTAATCCAAGACAGCCAACATCAGTTAATAGGAGTGCCAGGAAAAAAAGGGGAAAAACAGAGATGAGGACATTTTTAAGTAAATAAGACCATTTTGTAGAGATGAAGGACATTAGGCTCCATATTAAGAAAATCCCCAACTTTTCAGCACAATGCTTGAAAAAAGACCTATGTTCATATAGATAATTGTAAAATCAAAGAATAAAGAGAGAGAAGATCCTAAAATCTTCGTTAGAAGTCAAATTGCATACCCACAAAGCAGTGATATTCAGAATAGCATTCAGCTTCTCAGTGACAATATGGGTTGCCAGAAAACAGTGGACTAACTTTTTTTTTAAGTTCTAATGAAAAATAATTTTGAACCTGGAAATCTATACCCACCCAAACTTTCAGTCAAATATGAAGTAGACAGATAGACAGACACTGGACTCATTTTTTAAATAAGGCATAGTTGGGCAACATAGAGTTTGTAAAGTTAATATGTCAAGATAATTGGAAAGAGAGGAAGACAAGGAGACAAGGAGAGTCCCTTGAGGGCAGCCGTTGCTGCAAGGATCTCTGGCTCTCCTCCAAAGTACTGGATTTACTCCTCCAATACTTCAAGATTTTCTGGTTTTAAAGGACTATCAGCTAGATGATATAATCAATTATTCCTCTAAGGCAGGAAATTACCTACATCAGTACAGGAACTTTTAGTATCCCTGATGAAGTCAGGGCTACATCATGCAGTTGAATATTCAGAGAATCAGAATGAATCTGACTGGGTTAAACAAGGAGAAAACAAGTGTGGCAAATCGCTCCCCAAACGAGGTTCTTTTTGATCCTTCTCCTCCAGGATCTAAGACCAGGACAGAAGCATTGTGTTCCGAAGACCTTAAAGTCTCTCTAATGGAATGAATAGGCCACTGGGCTTTGGTGTCTCAAATTAGAAATTCACGTGCTGTGAGTTTGAGACTACCTGACTAGGAGTGTGTCTCCATAGCATATAATGAATTTGTACAACAGTAAGGACATGGGTGTCAGACAGCCCTGGGTGAAAATACTGATTCCACCTTTAACTAAAACCATGAACAGCATTTAACTTTCCTTATTTTGGTCTCTTTGTAGAATGTGAATTGTTATGCCTACAAAATGAGATATTGTTTAGAAAGGTGTTCAGTAAATGACAGATATGGCCATTAGTCATAAAGAATATCAAAAAATACTGAAAAATGCTTTCAAATCAAAATAGTGTACATTTAACTCAAAACCACAATAAGATAACATTTTACACCTACTAAGGTGGCTATAATAAAAGACAGAAAATAACATGTTTGGTAAGGATGTGGAAAAACTGGACCCTCATACAATGCTGGTGAGAATGTAAAATGGTTCAGCCACCTTGTAAAACAAATTGGCAGTTCCTCAGCAAGTTAAGCATAGAGTTATCATATGACCCAGTAATTCTACTCATTGATAATAACCCAACAGAATTAAAAACATATGTCCCCAGAAACACTTGCACAGGAATATTCATAGCAACATAATAATCCTAATAGTTTATTGTGAGGACAAACAACCCAGATGTCCTCACACAGATAAATGGACAATTAAAATATGGTATGCTCATGCAGTGCAATATTATTAGGTAATAAAAAGAAACAAAGTACTGATACATGTTACCACATGAGTGAAACTTAAAAAACTTTGTGCTAAATGAAAAATGTGAGCTACAAAAAGGCAAATATTGAATTATTTCCACTTACTTGAAATGTAAATAACTTTTTCAGGATAGGCAAATCCAGAGACAGAAAACAGATTAATGGTTTCCAGGGCCTGGGGAGAGGTGAGAATGGGGAGTGACTAATGGGTGTGGTTTCTTTGTGGGATGATTAAAATGTTCTAGAATTAGTGGTTAATGATCGCACAACTGTGACTATATTAAAAAACACTGAATTGTATAGTTTAAAAGGGTGAATTGTGTATTATGTAAACAATATCTCAATAAAACTTACAAATTGCATTAACTTTAAACATAAGTTATATAATATTATGTATGTAATATGACATATTTTTTTAATGTACCGAATAAGAAAAGAACAAAGGAGGAAGAGTTGCAAAATTAACCACGACTGGTTGCTGCCACTCCAAAAGGCTTACAAACTATTATTTGAATCTAGATCATCATGAGAAGCTAGAATTATATCCAAAAAAGTGGCATGCAAAGGTTTCCATCAAAACCAGAACTTACTTTTTAATGAAAGGAAAGCTGCTTAAAGGAAAATTTTTTCAGGTTTTATTTCATTTTGCTTTTCTCTCTTTTGTTTGATTTGGGTTTGCAGTTTAGATTGCCTTAGGTTAAATTTGACTAGGTAAAAAAAATTATCTTTGAAAAAATCAATATTTGGCAAATATTTTCTTCTTTCATGTGAATACCTGCATAAGATATATAAAATGTCAAGAAACAGATGGGCCAAGAACTATATAATGAGCCAGAGAAGCCGAAGGTCATTTTAAAATGCTGAGTTTGGGACTTGGAATGTAAAACATCTCACCTTGGCTTTTGAATGCTCTCTCCTCCCAAGCCCATCACATTCTTCCCTCTGTCTTCATATTAAGGCTGGGCATGTTAATTGATGGTTCATCAATTCCTGGATATGATCCAAATTAGATTTGGATTTGTACCTATTAGAACCTACAGTGTACTTGGCTTATATTCGATTCTTGGGGCTTAATGCTTATCATCATAACATTACAATAACAAAACACTGGCGAGTATAAAAAGGTGTCACTTAGTCATATTAAAGATTTTGGATTAAATTATTCTTTCTTTGGGAAAGTTCTTTGAGGGCAAAGTTTACATAAATCAACTATGTTATAATTTCAAGTAGAGTAAACATCCATCTACCCACAATGGTTTAAATATTTAGAAAATAGATGTAAAGGCCACTTGACTCCTTCCGGCTCCAAGGAGGGTAGAATTACTAAGCTGCTTTGGATCCTCATTTGTTTCTCCTGTTTCCTTCAGAGACAATAGCTCAGAGAGGTTAGGCAAATTAGTCAAGGCAACACAGTAATGCTTAGACGAAATTTAAACTTTAGTTTTTTTACTCCAATTTCATTTTTCTTGACACCTCCCACTTGTCTCACATTATTTCAGCTTCTTCACTGAAACTTCATAACTATGTACTTTGTAAAATGCAAAACTATGCAACATTACCTTGTTGCACCATTATAATCAGAACTCCTACCTGTGCACGTCATTGACCACCATTGAGACCATAAGTGAATTCGACCAGTCTGAGGTCAGCAGTGCCCAGTCACTCAGAGTAATCTCCCTTGGAAAAAATTGTTTTTACAAAACACGTTCTCTTTTCAGGTAAAAAGAAGGATGTATATTTTTTGATATAACTTTAAAAAGGGGTTCATATTAGGTTAAAAGAAAAATGCTAACTGTGTTAGCTTTAAAGGGGAATTAGTAAGTGATTAGATGGTACAGTTGGACTGCTGGACAGGAACAGATATGAAAGTTCCTCTTGAGTGATTTATTTTGGTCTTTTATTTAAAGCAGCCCTTATTTTTAGATTGTTTGATTAACAGCCAAACGAGAAGCTCAGCAAATTTCTCAGTGGGCAGTTTTAACTTAACAGATTTGGAAATGCTCTTTCATTTCCACTACCTCTTAAAAACGAAACCAACCCCTCTCTAAGACACTGTCCCAAGACATATCAACCAGAAGCACTCTAAAGACCTTGAAATATACCAGAACGAGTTCAACCCTATTCTGGGGGAAAAAAAACCCAGATCTATGCATCATATTGGATGGCTCCAATGCCCTCTCCCTGTTCTTACGTTATTTTCTGTTTATCAAAATCAGTCAGCCAGGTGCCTCAGACCCTATCAAGCAGAATGTGTATTTTCTTCCTAGCCTTTTGTTGGTATTCATTAGCCTACTGTGAGGCTAATGAAATTGGTTAGAAAAAAAAGAAAGAAAACATAAACAGCTAATGGATTTAATGGTTCCACATACAACCATGAACTTTCGCTGACAAGACAAGAATTGAACTTGCAGAGAAAGTAGTGCTCAGATGGGACCCAAATAAGGCCAGAAGGAAAGGTAAAGAAGCCCCACCAAAAGGCAACTTGTTTACTTCTTAGGGACCTGAATGTGGAAGGCATGTGTGATATCATGAGTAATACGAAACACATACTTAGTCATTCATATGACCAAATATATATTTTCCCAGGTATATTTGGTCTTCCTCCTCAGTTCCTGACAACACTGCACTCTTAAAGGTGTTTTGACATATTAATGCGAGACTTTAGACCCCCCCCCAAGGGCCGGGGCTGGAGGCTGAATCAGCCAATGGTCAATAATTTAGTCAATCAGGACTGTGCAATGAAGCCCTTACAAAACCTTGAGAAGAGCCCTCTCTGTCTGCTCTGTTGGATCCTGCTCCTTGGCTGGAGAGCGCTTCGATGCTTGGGGAGCCAGAACGCCTCCGCATGCCACCAAGCCAGGCCCCAAGCTCTACAAGGGTAGAAGCTCCTTTATTCAGGACCTTGCCCTATGTTTTTCTTCATTTGGCTGTTAACTTGTGCCCTTTATGGTATCCTTTATTGAACTGGTAAACATGTTTTCCTGAGTTCTGTGAGCCGCTCTAGTAAATTAATCAACCCTAAGGGGGAGGTGGTAGGAACTTCCAGTCTGTAGCCAGTAGGCCAGAAAAACAGGTAACTGCCAGGGGCTTGAGACCAGCACCTGGAACAGGGGGTGGAGGGCAGTCTTGTAGGATGGAGCCCTGAACCTGGGAATCTGGTGCTGTCTCCGGGCACATAGCAACATAATTGAGTTGAGTTCTCCAATTCCCTGCTGGTGTTCAAGAATTGCTTGGTGTAAATATGTGTGGGAAGAACCCCTCCCACATATTTACACACATTGGAATCGGGACTGGGTACCTGAATGAAGCTACACTACTATTCCTGTTGTATACTGTTATATAACAGTATAATAGTGTTACTGTTACACATATATGTAGGGGAAAAATATACCATGGTATTTGGTAGCAGAGATGTGGCATTATGGTAAGTGTAAGGCCTAGGCTAGACCACTGTAAGCTCCCTGGAGACCAAAGACACAAATGCTATGAAGGCCTCACTTTCTGATGATTCATAGTTGTTTTACTTCCTGTCACCCATATCCCCTTTTTAAGGATAAGAATATACAATATATACATATTTAGGAATTCGTTTCTTTCAGCAGGCGTGGATGTGGTTCCAAAGAACTACCTTTCCTCCACTGAATGCAGAGATTGAGAATATGACCTATTCCAAGCAAAGCTCTGAGTTCTATCCCATGGGCACAGTAATTGCTTCATGCCAATCAATACCAAAAGCCCTAAATTCTGGAATCTCTCTGAGTTTTTGAGGGAAAAGAACATCCCTTCTGTTGGACTTTGAAATAAGAGAGAACATGGAGCTTCCAAGAGGACCCTGTGTGGAGACTGGGAATGGAGCCAGAAGAGTAGAAAGTAGAGCTCAGAGGGAGACAGAGAGAAGCTGAACCCTGAGAGCACTGTTTGACCCGCAAATCCTACTCCACCTGAAGCCTCTGGATTTTTCAGTTATTGAGCCAATAAATTCCCCTTCTCTGTTAAACCAATTTAAGTTGGGTCTCTCACCATTGGAAACAGAAAGAGTCCAAACTGATACACATGTCATTTACACAAATGTCTTCATGAGAACTATAAAATATAAATGCTTTTTTTATTTTCAGTCATTTCTATTGGGAGATAATTTGCAGAATCTGTTGAAAGAGACATTGTTAGATATATATCTAGGACAAATGGAATCAATTATGTACTTTGTAAAATATGAAACTACGCAACATTACTTTGTTGTCCCAGAGCATCATTATATCAGAACTTCTACATGTGCACGTCATTGACCACCACTGGGACCACAAGCGAATTCGACCAATTTGAGGTCAGCAGTGCCCAGACTGTCACATACAGAGAGTTGTTTATTTATGTAAGCAATCAGAATTCAGTAATTAAACTGCATACTAGATGATGTTTCACTTTATAAGCACTGAAGATCAATTTAGAAGTGAATTGCCAGTGATTGGGGACTAATAAAAAAACAATAAGGTTAACCAAAAGAAAAAAGAAAAAAAGATAGTTTGAGTGGAAAAAGATCAGAACATTGATTTGAGGCATGGAAAAAGCAGTCTTCTATTGGCTTCTTGTGTGACCTTCTTCTTGAAGTTGTGATTGCTCTGAAGACACCACTGATGGAAAAGAAGGGAAAGGAACATTTACTTTGAAGTGTCTTTTAAATGACCAGTTAGGAAGCTTTCTGAAGCACATTCTCAGCTTACACTGGCTTAGTGAATAAGGAAGTGCACTGACTCACACAACTAACAAGACAAGAGGGCACACATCAGGGTCAGTGTCAACCAAAGGTCTGCAGTATCATCAGGGCCATTGCTTCCCACTGCTTACAGTTCCCTTGGTTGTGTGTCCATCTACTGGCTTTTTATTAGGCCAGTTTTCCTAGGGTAGCAAGGTGGCTGCCAGCAGCCAGGACTACGCACTTTCTCATCTACATTGGGGAGAGGAGGGACTCCCCTTCCTTCCGATCATAAAACAGGCACTTCATACTACCTGGATTTTCACACTTTTGAAGAAAATGGCCAGTTAAGTCATGCACCACAATAATTCCAGCCCTGGAAAACGAGTCTGTGCCTGAATCAGTAACATACCCAGAGGTAGACCACTGAGAACTCACTCTAGAGCTAGGGAAAAAGTTGGTCCTACCCAGCCACATGGTTTCTATCCAAGGCAAGAGGGGTGACATGGGTACTATGGAGCAATCACGGTACTTTTTACTACCTTGTGCCAGACCAAAGCTGACCATCCGGGTGGGCTAGCCGGGCAGCTGCCTAGGGTGCCATTCCACAGGGAGCCTTCACCAGCACCGGCTCCGGATGGAGAAAGCTGCTCTGGGCCATCCTGTGGGACGGTCATCATGCTCCTTAAGCCTTGCATTTCTTTTCCTCATAGGAAAAAAATGGAAACTAGGGAGAGATGAATTCTCATAACACATGCATCTACCACCACTGTTACCTATTTTTTTTTATATTGTCTAAATATTATCTCCAATATATCGTAGCATGCTTTTCCCCAAAGTAATAGCTTGCTGTGCTAGTTGGCCTTATATTTTAGCACATTTAACTTCTATTCCAAAAATATTAATTTTCAGGACCATTTTTTCATTAGTATCATTTGGACCACATTCAAGTGAATGCTTAGAATGGCATTACTGTTGGATACTAAAAACATTTAAAATCATTAATAATGGTGAATGCTAAAATAAAAGCAAAATAGTTACAGTTACAAAGTACTTGTAGCAGGTACTCCTGGGTCACATTCCCTAAGCCCACTTCTGATCTCCAGTGATAATCACCTGAAACACCACCACTAGTCTTTCCATTTTCTATCTCAGGGCCTTTTGCAATCTGAAGCCACAGGTACCTATTTTGCTGGCAAGCAGAGCCAGGAAATGTTGTAGTGCTCAATAAATACTTGTTAAATAAATGAATGTTAGAGTATTATAGATTGCTATTCAACTGCCTTGTCAGTAGACAGACTCTCTTGTCAGCAGATGAACTGCAGGGTTGTGCATTGCTGTGAGGGGCATACATTGAGACGTAACAGTGCTGTACAGAAGAACTTTCTGCAGTGATGGAAGGATTCTGTATTAGGCTGACCAATACAATAGCACTACCTATATGTGGCTTTTGAGCACTTAAAAAGTGGCTAGAGTAAATAAATCTTAAATTAACTTGCATTTGAATTTAAATACCCACATATGTCTTATAGCTATCAAAGTGCATATCACAGGATAGAAAATGCCAAGTACCATCACAGAAGTCCTCTTACTCCCTGCCACACTCAGCTAGAGAAGTATTTATTTAGTACTCATTTATGGAAACACAAAATTATTAGCCTAGCTGGGTCCGCCCTATGACAGGTACTATACAAGACTTCTTTCACTTGACTCAAAGTCAAAACATAGCAAAAACTGGCAGGTGGAATCAAGAACTTTATGTGGTTACTTGGCTTGTGTTTATGATAAGCTCTGAGCACAGCTGGAGCTTCACTGCTGGATCTCTCTGTGTTGAGTTAGATAGAGAAGGTGAGTTAGAAATGTACGTGACAGTTTAAATACAGCCTTTCAGATTCACTTATGTTCAATTAAGAAAAAAATACTGCTTTAAAACAACCATTCATGTCTAGGAAAACATCTCTGACTACTTCAATTTATTATTTGAAAAGTCCTTTTTCCTAAAAAGTAAAAAGGAATATATGTTTTGTGTAGGGGTCAGTGTTCATGTTGCAAAGACTGAAACTCTGATTCAAAGTTTCTAAACTTTGCAAGCCCTGTTTCCTATCACAAATAATAAAAAAGCCTTTGTGGGCACATACCTTGCTCTGTGTGGTTTAACAGATAGGTCACAGGCAGGCATCAGCTGCTCAGAGGCTCTATTCTCAGCTCCCTCACTGAGTCAGTCTGACCTCAGAAAAGTTGGGGTAGATTTAGATCAAGGGGTCCTGGGTGCACAATCAAAATGTTCACTCAGAACCCAAACAGCAGCACTTTTGACTCTGCTTTGCTGAAACAGGTCAGGGTACAGCCACATACCGTCTTGACTAGTTCCCTGAGTTTTCTAAGGACCACCTTCTAACATCACTACCCAAGAGGCTCACCTTTCCTTCTTTTCTTCTCTGCATCTCTTTCTTTCCCCACCCTACTACTCCACAGTGGTTGCTTACATACCCACTCAGCCAACCAGATAATAGCAGGGTGACTGTGATATAATTTTAGATGTTGGAGGTCCAAGTGAATGAAATGCAGGCAGGTAAGTCTCAAATGCAGTCTCAGTACTTAAACCTGCTTGAAGAAGCTGAGCACATTTGTGACATTCTTTGTTTGAACCAAAAGATTCCATTTCTGCACAAAGGAATTACCCCAAGGACACGATGACACTTGATGCTCTGGACCCAAATGCTCGGTTTCACCACACTCCCTATAGCCCCCAAACCTAAATTCCACCTGGTTTCTACTTATCAAGGTTTCCCCTTGTAACCCCTGCTGGGTAAAATATGCTGTAGGTGCCAAGGTTTCCAAGTTTAGTAGTTGTGGCTCTTTGAGGGCTTGGAAAAGTCTGTCATTCCCATGCAGTCCAATAACTGTAGGGAAGGCGCAACATATACCTCAAGCCAATTTCTGAGGTCATAGTTTTTTTTTTCCTGTGGTGGTTTTTTTTTTTTTTGTTATCATTAATCTACAATTACATGAAGAACATTATGTTTACTAGGCTCCCCCTTTCACCAAGTCCCCCCCACAATCCCCATTACAGTCACTGTCCATCAGCATAGTAAGATGCTGTAGAATCACTACTTGTCTTCTCTGTGTTGCACAGCCCTCCCCATGCCCCCCCCAACATTATACATGCTAATCATAATGCCCCCTTTCTTTTTCCCTGCCTTTATCCCTCCCTTCCCACCCATCCTCCCCAGTCCCTTTCCCTTTGGTAACTGTTAGTCCATTCTTGGGTTCTGTGATTCTGCTGCTGTTTTGTTCCTTCAGTTTTTCTTTGTTCTTATAATCCACATATAAGTGAAATCATTTGGTATTTGTCTTTCTCCGCCTGGCTTATTTCATTGAGCATAATACCCTTCAGCTCCATCCATGTTGTTGCAAATGGTAGGATTTGTTTTCTTCTTATGGCTGAATAATATTCCATTGTGTATATGTACCACGTCTTCTTTATCCATTCATCTACTGATGGACACTTAGGTTGCTTCCTTTTAAAATATAGATTTTACAACTATGGCTTTACTCTAAGTGAACTGAGTTGCACCTGGAGGATTTTGAGCAGAAGAGTGACGAGGGAGACTGAACTTTGCAAGGCTCCCTCTGCTGCATTTGGATCTCCAAATATTACTCATCCATGTCATTTTCCATTGCTGTGTGCTGCCGATCTGGAGGGAAACATTCTTGGTCTGCCTGCTAGGCTCATTTCCCCTCCATCACCACTTAAAACAAGCTCTGTCCCTCCCTCTCTGCTTCCAGACCCTTCCTTACATGGATAACTGCTCTAACTCCCAACCCAAGATTGCCCCTTTTGGCTCACTTCACTGCAGTCAACAGAGCCAGACCTGGCTATCTCTTTGTTAACATCAACAATGTGTTATTAGTTTCTCATCTGAAAGCAGCACTGACCTCCGTATGTATTCTATTTGGCATAGAATTGTCACCTTTTCTCAGAGATCCCCAGGCCAGAGTGCCCCAAATCTGTCTGCCATCCCTCTCCACACTGGTTACCTTGACCCTGCTGAGCTTGTCACCTGTCTTGCCAATGGGTTTCAGTCACAGGAAAGTTCACTATGGATTCAGTGTGACCAAAGAAATTGACAGCAAAACATTCTTGGGGTGAAAGGGTTATACCCAGCTTTATTTCCAGGTGGCAGGTCAGTCACTAAAATCCCATTCATTCAGAGAGAGTCTGTATGCAGCAAGCCAGTCTCTGCCTCTGGGCCCCTCTGTCTGTAGAGCTGTCCTCCAGGCCTCTCTGCACAGTCATCCTGCACAACCATCCTCTGGGCCTCTGTCCCTGGCACTGCCACCACTCCAGCCTCTGCTCTGCTCTCCTGCAGCATTGCAGCCCTGCCACCATGTCACACCCAGAGCACTGGGAAGAGCTCTTTATAGAGTCAACGGCCATGTATTGCCCTCAGGTGTGCAGTGAGCTAGTCAGCCACAGCCAGGTGAGAATCCTGGCCACAGAAACTCTCATTTTAGCCACATCACCCCTGCTTCTCACCTCTACAGTGTCTGCTTCATAGGAAGTTCCCAAACTTTCTCATGTGAATCACTGCCTTTTGGTTATCACTTAGAAAAGAATAGCTGAACTAATTCATTATTGAAAAATAAACTTTTTGATAAATTACAGAAAACCTGAATGTAGGGAAAATGGAAGTTTCTATGACCAGGATCCTTACCTGACCCTAATCTACTTGTTCGCTGCACACATGCAATGGTATAATTGGCCCACTGTGTAAGTGCATGCTTACACACCTGTTGGCAATGAACCATTATTGTCTGTGTTGCTATATAAAGAGCTCCGCCCAGTCCTCTCCCCAGCTGGTGGAGACTGAGGCGGATTGCAAACTTGCCATATGCATATGGGATTCTAGCACTTGACCAGCCACTGCAAGAAAAAAGCTTGGTATAAACCCTTTTATCCCCAACATTCCATTGTCATTATTCAGTCTCATTGAGCTTGCCCGGAGCTGAAAATGCCCCTCTGACGTGACACTGGAAAATACAGATAGGCTTAAGTGGGAAGAGTATTTGCAGACATCTATAATCTCACTAACCTAACATAAATACATTTTCCAAAATTAGATATATGTAGAGTTTGTTTTACAAAATAATGACTATATATTTGTATTCTACTTTCTTTACTTCATATTATATAATAAATTATTTTTAGTGGCTACACAGGATTTCACTGAGTGGTTGTATCACTATCTAATAAATCTCCTACTTAAGCATTTTGAGTGTTTCCAGGTTTTTGATATTACAAACACACTAAAACAAATATCTATACATGAATATCTGAATGGATTTCTGATGATTTCATTCTATTAAATTGCCAGAAAGGGAATTATTGGGTTAAAGGTTAAAAGCATATTTAAGGCAGGTTGAGACACTTTAAATGAAGACTCTAAATCACAATGAGAGTGAAAAGAGTCACAGAGGATTGTCTAGTTGCCTGAGGATCCCTTGACCATGGGCTGAAAGTGAAGTTTGGGAGTGCATCCTAGAAACCCCCCATTAAGTAAAGTATTTAATCATTTAAACTGGTTTCTAAAAACCTGCATCTGCCACAGCATATTCATCAATGTTGATGTGGTAGCTTCAGCTATCCAGGATGGCAGATAGGTACACACCCCTGGCCTCATGCCATTGTTAGCTTCAAGTTCTCCTTTAAAATGAGCAATGGGTTCACCATGTAAAAACTTGTTCATTATGCTTCAGAAGATTGGAGACTGTTGAGAATTAGGCTTGGGGTGGATTAATGATAGTGCATTGAGTCCCCTATACAGAATTTTATTGTTGTTAACAACCATATGATCAATAAATATGAGAGATGCCCTCCAAAATAAATAAATAAATAAATAAATGAATGAATGAATGAATGAATAAATAAATAAATAAATAAAATAAAATGAGCAATGGGCACCAAGCAAAAATGTAATCACCTTCAGCACCCCTCAGCCCACTCAGTGAGACACCAAGTGACTTTTGCTCTATTCCTAATTAAATTCTGAGATTATACTAGATCTGACAAGCAGTTATTCACTGGAAATGAGAAAACTGTAAAGCACTAATACCATATAGATTCAGGGATAGGTAGGACAGCAAATTGCTCAGGTACTTGCAACATCAGCTAAACAAAGGGAGCAGGATTTTATGCACACATTACATTAGAGAACGAGGTGGTGATTTTTTTCCCTAAAATTTTGTACCAGAATCATCTTGTGATTCATTAATCTCCTACCCCTACAGACTGTCTTCAAAATACATACACCTGTGATGTAAACCAAACTACTTGTCTCTTGTTCAGATAAAGAAATGTAGATGTAGACAAATTATTTCATTTGTTCTAAATCATCTATTGGGCTGTATTTATTTCCTTCAACTTCTATTTGAGTGCTTTCTATGAGCCAGGCATTGTGCTTTGTTAGGAGAATTGCAAAGCTGATTAAGACTGAATCTCCAACCTTGAAGAAGGCCAAGTCTGGTTATGGAAACAAAGATTCAGATAGTGTGTCTGAATTTCCTTAGGAGCAATAAAGCAGCAATATATTACAAGGGAGGTAAGCTAACCAAAACCTTGAAGTCAACTTTTGTGGGTAGGCAAAACTACACACGTACCAGGAATCTGAAAATTGAAAAAAAAAAGATATATAAATGTGGATCTAATGAACAGAATCATTCTTACCATTGAACCCTAGGAATCAGATACATTTAAACCCAAATCAAAGTTTGTAAAGATGAATAACTACTCTTCATAAAAGCTTACAGTAAATATCAATTTCCATGCAATTAAAATCAGTGCCTTTGTAGCAGACTTGTAGACCCTGAGAAGTGACTGGTGGTTACCATGCAGAGGGTAAGGGGGATAAAAGGGCCAAAAAATTCTCAATCATAATATAAATTGGTCATGAGGATAGTAGTACAGCATGGAGAACATAGCCAATAACTCTGTAACATCTTCCTATGTTGACAGATAGTAACTGCCCTAGTGAGTGTGAGGATTTAATAATATGGGTAACTGTTGAACCACTATGTTGTATACTTGAAACCAATATATAAAAGTGTATATCAATGATACTTCAATAAAAAAATTAGTGCCTTTGTTCAGATCATAGAATACTGTCATACAAGGTGCTGGTTCAAGAAGAACAGATTGGGATGTGCATATCTGTTTATAATGCCGTAGGGAAATAATCAACACTAGCTAATTCAGTGATCAACTGCAGAGTTTGTGTGTTATCTAGACACTTCTTTTCCTTCTCCCTTTACTCTTACTCAGGCAGTTTGGCCTTCTCCATTGCTATTTCCTCCTTTCACATGGGCCTGTGAAGAGGTAGAAAGGTGAGATCAAACATCGGTATTGCTACTCCATAGTAGGTCCATAGAAGATAATACTGAAGTACATAAAATAATATAAATAACATTTGGAAGTTTTCAGGAAATTTTAATTGTCTTTGATACTTCCAGGACTTTTCACTTGAAGAATGGAAAATAAGGTACTGCAGTCACTAAATATGTATAATCCTGAGTTTTCCAAATTTTAATGTGTCTAATACCTATTCAAATGTAGGTGCTTGTCTTATATTTTTAGAGAGAGACCCAAAAAGTCCAGGGTTCACACTTAGCTTTAGAAAATTGAATGAATGTCGCATCATGGAACACTTTCCTGCAATAACGGTCCCTGCTGCTGGACGACTATCGAAGCAAATCCACTGATGAGAAGTAAATGGGAAGCAAAGCAGTGCGTATTTCCAGAGCTAGGAACACCCACCCTTTCAAGGCATTCAATCATTCTGACTTCGTTTCTATTTTTCAGGAAGTAAATGATGAAGAATGAATCATGTTAGGTCAATAGATGCTGGCGGGATCCGCAGATGCTTTTGCACATATTCCGACTTGATGGGTGCTGTCAAGAAGGCTGTCTTACAAAGGAGAGCCATAGCCAGCGAAGCTCTCCTGCCAGTGAAAAGGCAGTCTGCACTGGCTGGATCATCCACTTTACATTTTAGATCCATTTTTATTCATCATCATTTCTGATGCTGTCTCTGGTTGAAGAAACAAGGCTCAGCATTTTGGGATCACATAGCCATTTGAGTCAGCTGTCACAATACTGGTATGAGAGTTTCATATGTAAGCTGACACTTTACTCCTTCAAGGGAATGGTTCTTATTGTGCTGGATCAAAGAGTGACTTACTGGGTCACACACTGATTACTAGGACTCAGTGCTTTGTGACTCAAGTGCTCATCGCTATCCCTTGGAGCAATTCACTTCATGTGAGTTGGAGGTCCATCCAGCAGAATTCCTGCCTCAGCATTCTCTTGCAAAGTAAAATCTAGAACGTGTGCTTCCACTTCCCACTCATTCACTTTGTAATCTCCCTAAGAAGAAAGGGAATGCATTTTCTTTCCCCTACCTTGTTGAACTCTGACTTAATAATACTTACAGTGTTAATTATATGATTTCAACATCTCAAACTCAAAAAAGAATCAACACTCCCAAAATCTTGATGGTTGGGAGAAAAAGACTTCAAAACAAGTACTTACAGCGAATTCTTATGTTCAGCTAACTCTCCAGCTCTCCCCATTTCCTCTCTCCCTTGCTTCCTCTGCTACAAGGCAAGTACTTACTTTTTGAGCCTCTTCTGAAGCTGAGTGTGGCCATGTGACACGGTGCTGGCTAATGAGAGGTAAATGAAAGTAGGAGCCTATAAACATGCTTAATTATCTTCAGAGGAAAGGAGGATGGAAAAGTAGAAAGGAAAAAAAGAAAAAATCTTTCCCCTCACCCTGCATCTCTGCATATTCTTCTTCCTCTCGCCATCAATATCTGGGAGAATACACACACCCTCCCACAGTAAACATCTTCTTCCTCTCAACAACAGTATTTTGGGGAGAATACACACCCTCCCATAGCAAAAAGTCTCTCTGAGTAGACTTTCCTAGCATTCATCTTCTCCTGCCAAAGCTCTCTGTGTGGAATCTATCCCATTCCTGAGAGTCTTATGCTTGTGAGAGGTCGACCCTATTCCCGGATGTGGGCTTGTCCTCCTTGCTAAAGTGATTGGTTCAGATCAACCAGTTTGGGCAAATTTGAAATTCTCCTGGCCATAGGGTTTAGGCCAGGAACGGGCCCAGATAACTTTTGGTTCTCTCTCTCTTCTAAGAAAGCCTTCAAAGGCCACCCACACTTTCTCTTTCTGGATCTTACATTTTTCTGAAGTGAGGCCTGAAATTGCTGCCATCATTTTTCCACCAGGAAGGAAGCCAGGCTTGAAACCAGGCTGACACTATGGAACGCAGAACTGAAAGGTGAAACGAACTTTTTAAAGGACACTCTTGACACTAACACTTTCCCTTCTCTGAATTTTCCATGTATGTGAGCCAGTGAACTCCTTTATTATTTGAATTCAGTTTTCTGTTGCTGGACACCAAAAAAGTTTTAAAAAGAACACTCCCCATTATAAGGTCTCGCCTAGTACATCCTAAATATGTTCCTTAGCTGCCTCCTTCCCCCCTTTCCCAATTCATTTCCTATGTTCACGCTTTAGCGCTTCTCTCCTTGCTTTTACCAGATAGTACTCAGCAAATCTGACTTTCATTTGAATTTCTCCTTCATTCAGTCTGTTGATATACAGCCATCAGATGCTTATTTTAATATAGAAATCTGATTATCACAGTCCCTCACTCATGACTCTTCATGCATTCCCATTGTATGTAAGCTGAGATTTAAACCCCTGATCCTGGTATCCAAAGCCCTTTATGGTCAGGCTCCTGTTTGCCTGTCCAGTCTCACCACTAACCATCTCTCTGCTCCATCTCTCCCAAAAAACATATATAAGAACACATTGTATTCTTGAAATTCTGAACTACATTCAGTTCTTAGGTGACTGCTCATCTGGCACTCTCTTTGCTGGAATTCTAAAACTTTCCCACTGCTTGTCTAGTGGGTTAATTAATGTCCATCCTAGCTTAACCACTTCTGTGATGCTTACTCCAATTTCTCCATTTTATCCTTCCTTATTTTCATACAAGACCAAGTTCTTTGAAGGAAGGGACTGTGTTAATTCATATTTATAACCCTGTTGCTTAGTACTATCTGTCATGATAGTTCCTCTTTGTTTGATAAATGAATGATTACAAATCATAAATTAATGAATCAGATACAAAAGTTGAAATCTTACTTGGATTATTGGATCTTCTACATAGTAAACAGCTAATTTAAAAAATAAGCATTAAAAAGCTAAGCCTTTAAGATACCTCCTCCATGAGCTTTAGTCCCTGAGAGATATTTTCATGACTGTAGCAGACATTGTTTTTGAATTCCTGGAACACCCTCCTACTACCCACCTTCTTTCAGGACTATTCTCTGATCTTGACCAGGGAGATAGGTGATCCTGGCCAATTTTTTTCTCCCAAGTATTTGACTCTTGAACAGACACACCTAGGGCCTACCTAAGTAATCTGATGGAAACATATTTTATAATCATATCTGTGAGCTGCTGAGGCTGAGAAATCTGCAGCTGTCATGGTACTTGTCTTCTCCACAGCTTTCTAAAGTTTGGTTGTTCAGTTATATTCTATGGCCTACCTCTAGTATCCTTCCAATAAATCTCCCTAGTGGTTAGTTAGTCAGGCATGAGTCTATTTATTGTAATCACAGAATTTTAACTTATGGTATACTTCTTTGATAACATGCTAATTTAGGGCTCTCATACTATAAGGTAACATAAAGGAAAATGTATTATTTTTGACAAATAAAACAGACTATTTCCACATTTCCAGGAAATACCTAGTCTGGTGCTTGACATACAATAGATCAAGGAATATTTGCTGAATGAATATACTTCCAGGGGTGGGGAACTAGGGACTGATGATGTCATCACAGTCTTTGAGAGGTCTTTCAGCTGTTAATTACTCTATTTCTCCCATTCTTGCATTTAAAATTCAGTTAGTGAGCACATACTGTGCACTTGGTCTTCAAGGAGCTTCCAATCTAATTAGTTAAATCATAGAATTAAGAACAGACATAAATCCTGTCTTCATGGAATTCACAGTCTAGCTCTTAGAGGTAAGTTGTTACAGTACAATAAAATACAATGCAGTAAGTATTAATACTAGGTAAGCAGATGGTACAATAATTGTTCACAGAAGTAGCACCTAACTCAGATTTTGCCATTAGGAAAGATTTCCTGGAACAAGTGAAATCTAGGCTGAGACCTGAGCAGAAGTTTACCTGGCACAGTGGTGGGGAAGGATTTTTCCAAGCAGAAGCCACAACATATACAAAGGCTAAGAAGAGAATGCCTGATATCTTTGGAAACAAAAATTTAGAGTGTGTTGAGTGAGATGAGACTAGTGAGGTAATCTCAGCCTATTATCATGGGTCTTTAAAGGCTCAGACAATGTGGAATCAACCAAGGGTCTTAAATAATGGAGTGATACAGTCATACATGCCACATTAACTGCAGTGAGGCAATGGGTACAAAAGATAAACTCTGCAGAAAGGAAAACAACTTAGAGCTGTGCTGTCCAATATTATAGCAATAGTCCCATGTGGCTACTGAGCTCTTCAAATATGGCTAGTACAAAGAGAGATGGCTGAAAGGGTAAAATACACACTGGAATTCAAAGACTTAGTGTAAAAATAACAGTGTAAAACAAAAATTGATACATATATATATATCAATAATTTTATAGTGATTATATGTTGAAATAATATTTTGGATAAATTGGGCTAAATAAAACATTATGAAAATTAATTACACCTGTTTTGTCTTATTTTTTTTAATGTGGCTATTAGAAAATATTAAATATATGATGGTTTTGTGGCTTGTATTATATTTCTATTGAACGGTGCTGAGTTAGACTTACTTTAACAATCTATGTAAGATGATGAAGGCTTAAACTAAGGTGCAATCTAAGTGGAGTGGGCCTCTTTAAGAGATAAACAGAACTAGGATAGTTAGATCATGCTGATGGCTGGATGAGAAAGGAGAAATGGAGTGGCGAGAGTTAAGGATGGCTCCTGGGTGTCCTGCTTGGGCAAGTGAGTAGATACTAGTGATCTTCAATGAGAGAGGAGAGAAGCAGACTTAAGAGGAAGATACTGAATTCAGCTTTGGATAATTGGATTTGAGGGCCTCAATACCGTGTGGAAAGTTGGGTAGGTAGATGTACATGTGGATGTGGAGCTCAGGAGACAGAGCTGGTGGATTTACATATTTGGACATCATCAGACTACAAGCGTTACTTAAAGTTTTGGGTACAAATGAGAGTGCCCTGAGAGAGAACTGAGGCGCAACCTGCCGCAAACACAGACTTCATATGCTGTTATGCAAATACTGACATATACTCTAAGGTAGTGTTTACCAGTGTTTTGCAAAACATTATACCCACAAGATACTCCTAAGAGAAAAACTGTTCTGTGAAAAATATTGGGGAAAATGCTGCCCACTTGAGATCATAATACACACTAACATATTAATATATTAAAAGCTATTGATAGTAAAGAAACTTCTTTAGCATTTTCATCATATTTGACCACAGAAACCTTCCTTCTTCCCTAACACTTATTAATATCTTAAGAGACATAAGGAACACATTTTGAGAAGTGACTTTTATGGTAATATAACTATTTAATAGGATAAGAGGTCAAATAGAATTATATCAAATCTATGGTGCCCTTTAGGGCAGATTTTTAAAGAAATTACTTTGTCATTTCTGTCAAATAGTTATATTTTCCATATCTAGGTTGTTCTATGCAAGCCTACACATATTTGGGGACATTTTAATGCTTTCTAGAATTTAAAGTGCTCAAATTAAAATACCAGATCTTCTATAGGTAGGTTACTTTCAGTGCTAAAGAACTTGTAAGCTTAAACAAAGAAAATTCTTGTTTATGTCTGAATATGGGATATCTGATGACCTAATAAAAGATTATCTCATGAAAACAAAGTTTGAAGGACAAAACAATTTTCTAAGGCACCCATTAAAATTGAGAAGAAGCACAAAGCTGTGGGATTTTTTTCTTGTAAACTGCTTATTTAGTTGAAAAATGTGCAAGCTACTCTAATTTAGATTACTTATAGTGCCTTTGGTGTGTTGATTCAGAAAATGAGTTGGGTAATAACACACCTTATAAGACGCAGCAGATGGCACAACAATTTCCCTTGCTTAGCAACTAAAATGTCATCCACTATGGACACTGTGTAGATTTCCATACTAATGTACAGTATTAGAACATTTAACAATAGGAAGCCCAACTCCTATAGTCACGGATCTAGGTATAAGAATCAGGTGTTACATAAAAAACAACAGGCCATATCTAAACAAAAAAGTTCAGACTTAATTTTTAAATTTTCTTTGGATTTAAGGTATTTTGAAATGCCATCATTTTTAAAACCACCTTAAAACTTGAATCATGATCAGACATTAACTATACTTATCATTTGTCAATATATACAAATATTGAATCACTATGCTCTGTTGTACCCAACATGTTCATCAGAAACATGTTGTATGGTATTTATACCTTAATTAAAAAAAGAAAGCCTGAATCACCACATCACTTTGTCTTTATAAAGTATATTTTAAAGAAGATGCTGAATAAGTTGGATCTTATTTTTCCTTAAAAAATTCCTGCACCATAGCTGGGGAGTTAGGAGAGAAAGGAAAAGTACTGGACAAAAAATATCTGGCTATTGGACTACCTGATTGACATTGAATATGTACTTAACCAAGTCTCTGTTTCTACATTAGTAAATTAGTAATAATGTCAGTCCTGCCCATCTCACATATTAAACATATTAAGTAATAATACATATGGTTATCATAAGGACCAAAACAACAGATTCCCCTAGAATGTAACCTCCACACAGGCACAGATTTTCATCTTTTTTTGGTTCGCTGCTCTATTTTTTAATACGTAGAAAGCTACCTGATACATAATAATCACTCAATAAATGCTATGAAAATGTTTTGAATATTAGAGAGATGTATTTTATGTAAGGTATCACTAAACTATGGAAGACAAAAAGGCATAAAGAGGGTGTGGGACTTGCTCAAGTTATTTCTTAAGTCATATGTTAAGTCAAGAATTAAGACTGGATTTTTGAGGCCTAGACATTTTATCTGGCCATTCAAAAAATTATTTAGAGTGCATATATTATGCCAGGCATAGTGCTAGGTACTGGACATATGTGGTAAAAAAAAAAACACATGAGTAAGACAGGGGACATAAGACATTAAATAAATGAACACACAAATGAATTGTAATAAGTGCTATGAAGAAAGAACAGCTTTTTGTTTGTTGAGGGGTGTGAGCTCTTTATATATTTTGGATGTCAACCCCTTATCAGATATGTAATTTATGAATATATTCTCCCATACTGTAGGATGCCTTTTTGTTCTATTGATGGTGTCCTTTGCTGTACAGAAGCTATTCAGCCTGATATAGTTCCACTTGTTCATTTTTGCTTTTGTTTCCCTGGACGGGCAGATATGTTAATGAAGAAGTTGCTCACATTTATGTCCAAGAGATTTTTGCCTATGTTTTTTTCTAAGAGTTTTATGGTTTCATGACTTACCTTCAGATCTTTGATTCATTTCAAATTTACTTTTGTGTATGGGGTTAGACAGTGATCAAGCAACAGATTTCTGTGTGTTAATTTTGTATCCTGCAACTTTGCTGAATTCAGATATTAGTTCTAGTAGGTTTGGAGTGGAGTCTTTAAGGTTTTTTATGTACAATATCATGTCTCTGCAAATAGTGACAGTTTGACTTCTTCTTTACCAATCTGGATTCCTTGTATTTCTTTTGTCTGACTGCCATGGCTAGGACCTCCAGTTCTATGTTGAATAGAAGCGGGGAGAGTGGGCATCCCTGTCTTCTTCCTGGTCTTAGATGAAAAGCTTTCAGCTTCTCGCTGTTAAGTATGATGTTGGCTGAGGGTTTGAATATTAGAGAGATGTATTTTATGTAAGGTATCACTAAACTATGGAAGACAAAAAGGCATAAAGAGGGTGTGGGACTTGCTCAAGTTATTTCTTAAGTCATATGTTAAGTCAAGAATTAAGACTGGATTTTTGAGGCCTTTATTATGTTGAGGTACCTGCCCTCTATACCCATTTTGTTGAGAGTTTTTATCATGAATTGATGTTGAATTTTGTCAAATGCATTTTTAGCATCTATGGGGATGATCATGTGGTTTTAGTCCTTTTTGTTGATGTAGTGGATGATGTTGATGGGTTTTCGAATGTTGCACCATCGTTGCATCCCTGAGATGAATCCCACTTGATCATGGTGTATGATCCCCTTGATGTATTTTTGAATTGATTTCTGCTAATATTTTGTTGAGTATTTTTGCATCTATGTTCATCAGAGATATTGGTCTGTAGTTTTCGTTTTTTGTGGTGTTTTGCCTGGTTTTGGTATTAGAGTGACACTGGCTTCATAGAATGAGTTTGGAAGTATTCCCTCCTCTTCTATTTTTTGGAAAACTTTAAGGAGAATGGGTATTATGTCTTCTCTATATGCCTAATAAAATTCAGCAGTGAATCCATCTGGCCTGGGGGTTTTGTTCTTGGGTAGCTTTTTGATTACCAATTCAATTTTGTTGCTGGTAATTGGTCTGTTTAGATTTTCTGTGTCTTCCTTGGTCAGTCTTGGAAGGTTGTATTTTTCTAAGAAGTTGTCCATTTCTTCTAGGTTACCCAGCTTGTTAGTATATAGATTTTCATAGGATTCTCTAACAATGCTTTGTATTTCTGTGGGGTCCATCATGATTTTTCCTTTCCCATTTCTGATTCTTTTTATGTGTGCAGATTCTCTTTTTCTCTTAATAAGTCTGGCTAGGGGTTTGTCTATTTTGTTTATTTTCTCAAAGAACCAGCTCCTGCTTTTGTTGATTTTTTTCCATTGTTTTATTCTTCTCAATTTTATTTATTTTTTCTCTGATCTTTATTATGTCCCTCCTCCTCCTTACTTTGGGCCTCATTTCTTCTCCTTTTTCCAGTTTCAATAATTGTGACTTTAGACTATTCATTTGGGATTGTTCTTCCTTCTTTAAATAGGCCTGGATTGCTATATTCTTTCCTCTTAGAACTGCCTTTGCTGCACCCCACAAAAGTTGGGGCTTTGTGCTGTTGTTATTTGTCTCCATATATTGCTTGATCTCTGTTTTAATTTGGTCATTGATACATTGATTATTTAGGAGCATGTTGTTAAGCCTCCATGTGTTTGTGAGCCTTTTTGTTTTCTTTGTACAATTTATTTCTAGTTTTATACTTTTGTGGACTGTGAAGTTGGTTGGAAGAATTTAAATCTTCTTGAATTTACAGAGGCTCTTTTTGTGGCCTAGTATGTGATCTATTCTGGAAAATGTTCCATGTGCACTTGAGATGAATGTATCCTGCTGCTTTTGGGTGTAGAGTTCTGTAGATATATGTTAGGTCCATCTGTTCTAGTGTGTTGTTCAGTGCCTCTGTGCCCTTACTTATTTTATGTCTTGTTGATCTGTCCTTTGGAGTGAGTGGGGTGTTGAAGTCTCCTAAAATAAATGCATTGCATTCTAGTTCCTCCTTTAATTCTGTTAGTATTTGTTTCACATATGTTGGTGCTCCTGTGTTGGGTGCATAGATATTTATAATGGCTATATCCTTTTGTTGGACTGACCCCTTTATCTTTATGTAATGTCCTTCTTTATCTCTTCTTACTTTCTTTGTTTGGAAGTCTATTTTGTCTGATACTAGTACTGCAATACCTGCTTTTTTTCTCCCTATTGTTTATATGAAATATCTTTTTCCATCCCTTCAGTTTTAGTCTGTGTATGTCTTTGGGTTTAAAGTGAGTCTCTTGTAGGCAGCATATAGATGGGTCTTGTTTTTTTATCCATTCTATTACTCTGTGTCTTTTGATTGGTGCACTCAGTGCATTTACATTTAGGTTGATTATTGATAGATATGTACTTATTCCATTGCAGGCTTTGGATTCATGGTTACCAAATGTTCAAGGGTAGCTTCTTTACTATCTAACCATCTAACTTAACTCTCTTATTAAGCTATTATAAACACAGTCTGATGTTTCTTTATTTCTGTTCCTTCTTATTCTTCCCTTTTTATATGTCTGCTTTCTTTGGTGTGTTTTTATTTTCTCTGGTATCATCTATTTAGCCTTAGGAGTGCTTCCACCTAGAGCAGTCCCTTTAAAATATCCTGTAGAGGTGGTTTGTGGAGACAAATTCCCTCAATTTTTGCTTGTCTGGAAATAGTTTAATCCCTCCATCAAATTTAAATGGTAATCATGCTGAATACAGTATTATTGGTTCAAGGCCCTTCTGTTTGATTACATTAAATGTATCATGCCATTCTCTTCTGGCCTGTAAGGTTTCTGTTGAGAAGTCTGATGATAGCCTGATCGGTTTTCCTTTGTAGGTGATCTTTTTTCTCTCTCTGGCTGCCTTTAATACTCTTTCCTTATCTTTGATCTTTGCCATTTAATTATTATATGTCTTGGTGTTGTCCTCCTTGGGTCCCTTGTGTTGGGAGATCTGTAGGCTTCCATGGTCTGAGAGACTGTTTCTCTACCCCACTTGGGGAAGTTTTCAGCAATTATTTCTTCAAAGGCACTTTCTATCCCTTTGTCTCTCTCTTTTTCTTCTGGTACCCTTATAATGCAAATATTGTCCCATTTGGATTGGTTACAGAGTTCTCTTAATATTCTTTCATTCCTGGAGATCCTTTTATCTCTCTCTGCCTCAGCTTCTCTGTATTCTTGTTCTCTGATTTCCATTCCATTAACAGTCTCTTGCACCTCATCCAGTCTGCTCTTAAGACCTCCTATTGATTTTTTCATTTCTGTTATCTCCCTCCAGACTTCATCCCTTAGCTCTTGCATATTTCTCTGCAGGTCCATCAGCATGGTTGTGACTTTTATTTTGAATTCTTTTTCAGGAAGATTGGTTATCTCTATCTCACCAGGCCTTCTCTCTGGTGTTGTCTGAGTGATTTTTGACTGGACCAAATTCTTCTGTCTTTTCATGGCAATAGAAGTGGTTGCAGGCAGGTACACATGTGTCAACTGGGAGAACAAATTCCCTTTCCTTTTGTTCCATGGGAGTCAGCTGTGGGGTCCTGCTCACAGTCTCGATCTCAGATTTTACTTTTCTGTTTCTCTAATAACTAGTACAACATGCAACGTGTGTCTGTGCTCCCAGTGCAGATTAACTAGGGCTGGCTATTTAGCAGTCCTGTGCTCCCACTTTCTCCCCACTCTAATTCTTTTCCTCCCGCTAGTGAGCTGGGGTAGGGGGAGGGTTCAAGTCCCGCCAGGTCACAGCTTTGTATCTTACCCTTTTCGTGAGATGCTGAGTTCCCACAGATATAGATGTAGCCTGGCTGTTGTACTGTATCTTCTGGTCTCTCTTTTAGGAATAGTTGAATTGGTTGTATTTTCAAAAACATATATGGTTTTGGGAGATTTCCACCACCCTACTCATGCCACCATCTTGAGCCCCTATTCACTCATTCTTCTCATTTTACTTCTCACTGAAATCTCAGTATTTGTTGATATTAACAGTAACATTTGGCTTTAAGTCTCAAACATGCCTTTAAAATTATATACTATCTATAAACCAAACTCATACCATGACTTACTTTAAGTAGGCACTCAAAGGGTTTTGTTGTGTTGAATTTTACTCTTTTAGAATATTGAGTTATCATTAGTATACCCAAACTAACTTTATTTTCCAATGAGAATGCATACTGTTAAGTGATTAGCTTTTTCATTGAAAAAGGATTTTTTCCAACTAAAGATTTGTAAAGGAAGGCTTTATTATTCCTTTGATTTATCAATAAATCCACTGAGATGACTTGACAATTCTGCCCACTTTGAATGGTTAATTTAGGCTTTTACTCTGTGAAAAACTGTTTTTTATCTTGCAGGCAATCTTGATAGAAGAGAAAGAGTTGAAATCAACCATTTCTTTTTAAATGAACATAAAGGGAACATTGTATTTTGGATTAAAGAACAACTACTGGTAAATATGCTCTCTTAGCCTGACATGGTTGACAACTAGAATTTAAGGTCAGATATTTCCAATCACCAGTAACTTTATGAAGCTTTAAAAAGTAGTAATAAAGGCAGGTGCATTTTATTAAACTAGTTAAGAGTAAAATATAATCAAGCCTTTGTGGAAAATACTGGATTTAGATGAGAAGACTAGTGAAAGTAGACAAAAATGGATTTAAATACCCATTAGAAAAAGTGTGATAAATTTTTTACAGTATCTTTTAAGTGTTAAGTTTTCAAAACCTTTCTGTTCAGTACAATAATTTTGTACTCTAACGAACTAAAATTTTCAGTCTTGAATAACTTTTCCCCAGAATTATTAATTTCTTTTTAAATCTGCTTTACTGAGGAATAACTTAGTAAACTTAGTAAACATACAGTCTTGTCTTCTATAACTCAGCTTAAGTATTCCTAAATATCACAGTGCTATACAAATTCCCAAAATAATGAACAAAGGGCCCAGGGAAAAATGGGGTTAGGAAAATAATAGTCAAAGACTATGTCATGACACACTAAAAGGAGATGTTACCTAATAAAAAGGTAACACATTTGAACAACTTTGAAACATAAAACAGACATTTATAGAACATTCTACTCAATAAAGCAGAATATACATTCTTCTCAAGTGTGTATGGATAGACCATATACTATAGGTCATAAAACAAACCTCAAAAAACTTAAAAGGATTGAAATCCATACAAATTATGTTCTCCAACTATGACAATTGAGTGAAATTATAAACAGGTAACAAGTAAATTTGGGAAATTAATAAATATGAAGAAATTAACATACTACTCAATTACCAATGGGTCAAAGAAGAAATTTAAGAGAAATAGGAAAATACTTTGAGATGAATGAAAATACAACATACCAAAATTTATGGGATGCTAAAGCAGCACTTAAAGGAAAATTTAGTTTTAAATGCCTGCATTAAAAAAGAAAAAAAATCAAGTCAATAACCTAACATTACACCTAAGACACTAGACAAAGGTGTTAATTAAATCTAAAACAAGTAAAGGAAGAACATAAAATTATAGCAGTCATAAACCAAACAGAGAATAGAAAAACAATAGAGACAACTAATAAACCCAAAATTTGGTTCTCTGAAAAGATCAACTTGACAAAGTTTAACCTAGAGTATCCCAGCAAAGAAGATTCAAATTACTAAAATCAGAAATGAAAAAGGAAACATTACTAACAACCATACAGAAAGGGATAACAGGAACAGATTAGCGGTTGCCAAAGGCCAGAGACAGGGGATTAGGCAAAATGGCTGAAGGGGTCAAAAGGTAGAAACTTCCAGTTATAATATGAGTAAGTCCTGGAGACATAATGTACAGCATAGTAACTATAGTTAACAATACTGTATTATATATTCAAATGTTGCTAAGAGTACATCTTAAAACTTTGCTACAAGAAAAAAAACTACCTACGCATGATGATGGATGCTGACTAAACATTGCAGTAATCATTTTGCAATATATACAAGTAGTAAATCATTATGTTGTATACCTAAAACTAGTAATGTTATATATCAATTTCATGTCAACTTTTAAAAATATTCCACTAAAAACAAAAACAAAAAACTTTCACCTCCACTGGCTCTTTGCAGAAATTGACAAACTCATTCTACAATTTGTATGGAAATTTAAAGACTCAAAATAGCCAAAACAATCTTAAGGGCAAAGCTGTAGAAATCATACTTCTCAATTTCAAAACTTACTACAAACCTATAGTAATCAGGACAGAGTGGTATCGGCAAAAGGACAGACATATAGATCAATGGAATAGAATTAAGTGCATAAATAAAACCTCACAGATATAGTCACTTGATTTTCAACAATGGTGCCAAGAGAGAAATGGTGCAATGAGAAAAAGGATCGCCTTTTCAATAAATGGTGCTGGGACAACCAAATATCCATATGGAAAGGAATGAAATTGGCCCCCTATTCACACAATATAAATATATAACTAAAAAAAAAAAGAACCAAAGACCTAATAAGGAACTTGTATCTAAACATATATAAAGACCTCTTACAAATCAATAATAGACAACCCAATTTTACAGTGGGTAAAGAATTAAAATATGCATATCTCCAATAGAAGAAATACAGGTATCCAGTAAGCACATCTTTAGCTATTGGGGAAATGCAAATCAAAACCACAATAAGACACCAATTCACACCCACTAGGATAGCTATAATTAAAAAGACAGATAACAACAAGTGTTGGTGAGGATGTGAAGAAATAGGAAAACTCACACACTGCTGGAAGGATTATAATATGATGCAGCCACCTCGGAAAACAAACCAGTATGTCCTCTAAACTTTACCACTTGTCCAGCCATTCCACAGCTAGGTAAATACCCAGGAGAAATGCAAAAACTCCCCAAACAGAAACTTCTACACAAATGTTCATAGCATCATTGTTCAAAATAGCCAAACAATGGAAGCAATCCAAACGTCCATCTAGTGATATAAAGAAAATGTAATGTAGCCATACAATAGAGTATCATTTAACAATAAAAATAAATATTTTAAAAAGTTAAACTTAACTGATTTGATTGTATATTGAAATTTGACTATTTAAGATAAAAATAAAATTTATAGGTATCTTTCCAACTGTTAGCGAAGAATGAAGAAAACAATCAAAAACACTTAATGACCAAGTTTCCTTAACAGAATTACATGATGCCTTAAATACATAATAGCAATAGTTTACTAGAAAACCAAAATAAAACTCAAATAAATAAAATCAAATCCAAATTTTAAAAATAAATAAGTACTGATCTACAACACAGATAAGCCTTAAAAACATTGTGCTAAGTAAAACAGTCACAAAACATGGCATATTATATGATTCCATTTATATGAAATGTCCAAAACCAGCAATTTAATAGAGACAAAAACTAGTTTAGAGGTTTCCCAGAACTGAGAGAAGGTACAATAGGAAAATGAAGAGTGAATGGACAGGAGATTTCTTTTTGGGGTTATGAAAATATTTTCAAATTGTGGTGATGGTTGCATAACTCTGAGTATACCAAAAAAATGTACATGCTAAATGAGTGAATTTTATGGCATGTGAATCATATCTTTAAAAATTTTTGCTATAAGTTTTCAATTAAAAATAAAACTCACAAATAAGAAAGAAAAATAAATGGATCAAAAGCTGCCTTTTGAAAAAGATTGATAATAAATTACTAGCTTAGAAGAATCAAGAAAAAAACAGAGGAGACACAAATTACCGGCATAGAAATCAAAGAAGGGCATCACCATAGATACTATAGATATTAAAAGGATAATAAAGAATATTGTAAACATATTTATTGCAAAAAAATTGACAGTTCAACACAGAGACCAATTCCTTGATGGCCAAATTTATAAAGCCAAAACTGGCACAAAAAGAAATACATTTTTAAAATACCTCAATAGCCCTCTTTCATTTGAATAAATGGAATTAGTAATTTAAAATACTTCCACAAAAAAATACCATAGTTCCAGATAGACTCAATAATGAATTTTACCCAACATTTGAGGAAGACAAAGTTATTTTACAGAAATTTTTAGAAAACAGAGAGAGTACATCTCAACCCATTTGGAATCCAGCATTACCCTCATACTGCAAGTTAATCTATTACAAGAAAAGAAAATTAAAGACCAATATATCTCTTGAACATAGTTCGAAAAGTTCCTAAAAAAATGTATCAAATCTAATCTTTCTGAGAGAAGTGGGGGTGGGGGTGGGGGAAGATGGCGGCATGAGAAGTGAGGCAGAAACCTCCTCACAAAACCACATATAATGTGAAAATAGAGCAAATACAACTAATCCTGAAAGAACGATCCAAATACTGCAGAACAGACTGCTTACTTCTGGGGAAAAGAGAAGACATCCAAGAAAAGGGTAAAATAGCAAAGCCATGATCCAGCAGACCTCAAGCCCTCCCACAACCATAGCTCACAGGCAGAAGGAAGAGAAACAGAGTAGGTGATTAGAAGCCCAGGGCTGCTAAACACTCAACCCTGGAGATCTGCTCCAGGAGCATGGACCCACAATACATGGTGCTCTACAGATTAGAGGGGTCGGAAAGCAAAGACAGGCAGAATACTTGGAAAGACTGAGATTCCAGCTGCTTATGGAGAACCGGTACCCACAACTGGCCGTTCCGGGACAAAAGAAAATGTGGGCACTTTGAAAGTCTTCCCAACAGTGAGAAGGGAGCTAAAGGGGCAAGGATTGCACAGAGCTTACTGCTCAGGAGAAAAGACAGTTGGACAAAATTGTCCTGGCACACTCAGCCCATCATTTTGGGAACTTTCAGGAGCTTCAGATGCTCCATCCCCCTGGCTAGAAACACAGCAGCAAGGACCCCCACTACAATATGCAGCCTGCTGCTCCTTCCTCCTGGCAGGAACAGGTCCACACACCTGCTGCCCCTGCCATCACTACAAATAGGCTACAGAGGGTGGCCCTGCATACAGCAGCTACAGGGGTGTAAGGCAGAGGCTCCTCCCTGTGTGCTCAGCCCACTGGCCCTGGCAATGGAGGCAGACAATGCATCTGAAAACTAGGAAAGAGCTCTTTCCTCATGGCAGGCACCAGCATCATGCACCTCCGTCCCCACCATAGCTACGGTTGCTGGGCAGCTCCAGAGAGAATATAGCTTCTAGGCACTAGAGGGTGCCACCTACACAAAATTATTATTCCATACTAATCATTAGAATTATGAAACAGCAAAAGAATTTAGTCCAAACAAAAATCCCACAAACACCAGAAAGAGGGCTAAGTGAAATTGAAATCACCAATATTCTTAATAAAGATTTCAAAATAAAAATCATAAACATGATCACGGAGCTACAGAAAAATACTCAAGATCTCCAGGAGGGCTTTAAGAAAGAGATAGAAACTTTAAAAGTACAGTACCTGAAATGAAACACACAATGGAGGGATTTAAAAGTAGATGAGATGAGGTAGAGATGGTAAATGAAATAGAAATTAGAGAGCAGGAAAACAAAGAAGATGAGACACAGAGAGAAAAATGGATGTCTAGGAATGAAAGAATAATAAGAGAACTGTGTGACCAATCCAAATGGAACATTATTCGCATTATAGGGGTACCAGCAAAAGAAGAGAGAGAAAAGGGTATAGAAAGTCTCTTTGAGGAAATAATTGCTGAAAATGTCCCCAGTCTTGAGAAGGAAATAGTCTCTCATGTCATGGAAGTGCAGAGACCTCCCAACATAAAGGACTCTAGGAAGACAAGAACAAGACATTTAATAATTAAAATGGCTAAGGTCAAAGACAAGGAGAGACTACTAAAAGCAGCCAGAGAGAGAAATAAGATCACATAAAAAGGAAAGCCCATCAGGCTATCATCAGGCTTCACAGAAGAAATGTTACAGGCCAGAAGGGAGTGACATGATATATTTAATGCAATGAAATAGAAGAGCCTCCAACCAAGAATACTCTAACTGGCAAGATTACCATTTAAATTTGTAGAAAGGAAGGATTAAATAATTCCCAGATAAGCAAAAGTTTGAGGAAATTACCTCCTACAAACCATCTCTACAGTGCATTTTTTTGTTTTATTTTATTTATTTATTTACTTTTTTATTTTGGTATCATTAATTTACAATTACATAAAGAACATTATGTTTACTAGGCACCCCCTTTCACCAAGTCCCCCCCCACATACCCCTTCACAGACACTGTCCATCTGCGTAGTAAGATGCTGTAAAATCACTACTTGTCTTCTCTGTGTTGTACAGCCCTCCCCATGCCCCACACACACTATACATGCTAATCGTAATGCAATGCCCCCTTTCTTTTTCCCCGCCCTTGTCCCTCCCTTCCCCCCATCCTTCTCAGTCCCTTTCCCTTTGGTAACTGTTAGTCCATTCTTGGGTTCTGTGATTCTGCTACTGTTTTGTTCCTTCAGTTTTCCTTTGTTCTTATACTCCACATATGAGTGAAATCATTTGGTACTTGTCTTTCTCTGCCTGGCTTATCTCACTGAGCATAATACCCTCTAGCTCCATCCATGTCGTTGCAAAGGATAGGATAAGTTTTTTTCTTATGGCTGAGTAATATTCCATTGTGTATATGTACCACAACTTCTTTATCCATTCATCTGCTGATGGACATTTAGGTTGCTTCCATATCTTGGCTATTGCAAATAGTGCAGCGATAAACATAGGGGTGCATCTGCCTTTTTCAAACTGGAGTGCTGCATTCTTAGGGTAAATTCCTAGAAGTGGAATTCCTGGGTCAAATGGTATTTCTATTTTGAGCATTCTGAGGAACCTCCATACTGCTTTCCACAATGGTAGAACTAATTTACATTCCCACCAGCAGTGTAGGAGGGTTCCCCTTTCTCCAAAACCTCGCCAACATTTGTTGTTGATTGTCTTTTCGATGATGGCAATCCTTACTGGTGTGAGGTGATATCTCATTGTGGTTTTAATTTGCATTTCTCTGATGATTAGTGATGTGGAGCATCTTTTCATGTGACTTTTGGCCATCTGAATTTCTTCTTTAGAGAACTGTCTATTCAGCTCCTCTGCCCACTTTTTAATTGGATTATTTGCTTTTTGTTTGTTGAGGTGTGTGAGCTTCTTATGTATTTTGGATGTCAATCCTTTATTGGATCTGTCATTTATGAATATATCCTCCCATACTGTAGGATATCTTTTTGTTCTATTGATGGTGTCCTTTGCTGTACAGAAGCTTTTCAGCTGGATATAGTCCCACTTGTTCATTTTTGCCTTTGTTTCACTTGCCCAGGGAGATATGTTCATGAAGAAGTCACTCATGTTTATGTCCATGAGATTTTTGCCTATGTTTTTTTATAAGAGTTTTATGGTTTCATGACTTACATTCAGGTCTTTAATCCATTTTGAATTTACTTTTGTGTATGGAGTTAGACAGTGATCCAGTTTCATTCTCTTACATGTAACTGTCCAGTTTTGCTAGCACCATCTGTTGAAGAGACTGTCATTTCCCCATTGTATGTCCATGGCTCCTTTTTCGTATATTCATTGGCCATATATGTTTGCGTTAATGTCTGGATTCTCTAGTCTGTTCCATTGGTCTGTGGCTCTGTTCTTGTTCCAGTACCAAATTGTCTTAATTACTGTGGCTTTGTAGTAGAGCTTGAAGTTGGGGAGTGAGATCCCCCCCCACTTTATTCTTCCTTCTCAGGATTGCTTTGGCTATTCAGGGTCTTTGGCGGTTCCACATGAATATTTGAACTTTTTGTTCCAGTTCATTGAAGAATGCTGTTGGTAATTTGATAGGGATTGCATCGAATCTGTATATTGCTTTGGGCAGAATGGGCATTTTGACAATATTAATTCTTCCTAACCAGGAGCATGGGATGAGTTTCCATTTGTTAGTGACCTCTTTAATTTCTCTTAAGAGTGTCTTGTAGTTTTCAGGGTGTAGGTCTTTCACTTCCTTGGTTAGGTTTATTCCTAGGTATTTTATTCTTTTTGATGCTATTGTGAATGGAATTGTTTTCCCGATTTCTCTTTCTATTAGTTCATTGTTAGTGTATAGGAAAGCTACAGATTTCTGTGTGTTAATTTTGTATCCTGAACTTTGCTGAATTCTGTTATTAGTTCTAGTAGTTTTGGAGTGGAGTCTTTAAGGTTTTTTGTGTACAATATCATGTCATCTGCAAATACTGACAGTTTGACTTCTTCTTTACCAATCTGGATTCCTTGTCTTTCTTTGTTTTGTCTGATTGCTGTGGCTGGGACCTCCAGTACTATGTTGAATAACAGTGGGGAGAGTGGGCATCCCTGTCTTGTTCCCGATCTCAGAGGAAAAGCTTTCAGCCTCTCGCTGTTCAGTATGATGTTAGCTGTGGGTTTATCATATATGGCCTTTATTATGTTGAGGTACTTGCCCTCTATGCCCATTTTGTTGAAAGTTTTTATCATGAATGGATGTTGAATTTTGTTGAATGCTTTTTCAGCATCTATGGATCTACAGTGTATTTTAAAGGGACTGCTCTAGATGGAAGTGTACCTAAGGCTAAATAGCAGTCCCCATAGGAAATAAAATCACAGTAAAGGAAGTAGACCAATTAATTACTAAGCAAATTAAATCAACTACCTACAAAGTGAGTCAAGGGATAGACAAAGAGTACAAACTACAACATCTAACATATAAACAGTGGAGGAGGAAGAAAAAGAAAGAAAAAAGGAACCCTTAGATTATGTTTTAAATAGTGTAATAAGTGACTTAAGTTAGACTGTTAGATAGTAAAGAAACTGCCCTTGAAACTTTGGTAAACAAAAATCTAAAGCCTGCAATAGCAAGAAGTACATATCTATGAATAATCACCCTAAATGTAAATGGACTGAATACACCAATCAAAAGACACAGAGATAGAGATGAATAAAAATACAAGACCATATTTATGCTGCCTACAAGATATTCACTTCAAACTCAAACAGATACACAGACTTTGAATTAAGTGAAGGGAGGAAAAAGATATTTCATGCAAATAGGGAGAAAAAAGCAGGAGTTGCAGTACTTCTATCACACAAAATAGATTTCAAAACAAAGAAAGTAACAAGAGACAAAGGACATTACATAATGGTAAAAGGGTCAGTCCAACAAGAGGATATAACTATTATAAATTCCTATGCACCCAACACAGGATCACCTACATATGTGAAACAAATACTAAAGCGGGAAATAGAATGCAATGCATTCATTTTAGGAGACTTCAACACACCACTCACTCCAAAGGACAGATCAACCAGACAGAAAATAAGTAAGGAGACAGAGGCACTAAACAACACATTAGAACAGATGGACCTAACAGACATCTACAGAACTCTACACCAAAAAGCAGCAGGGTACACATTCATCTCAAGTGCATGTGGAACATTTTCCAGAATACATCATATATTAGGCCACAAAAACAGCCTCAGTAAATTCAGAAAGATTGAAGTTGTGCCAACCAGCTTCTTATTCCACAAAGGTATGAAACGAGAAATAAATTATGCAAAGAACACAAAAAATCCCACAAACACATGGAGGCTTAATAACATGCTCCTGAATAATCAATGGCTCAATGAACAAATAAAAACAGAGATCAAGGAATATATAGAGAGAAATGAAAATAACAACTCAATACCCCAAAACCTGTGAGACGCAGTGAAGGCAGTTTTAAGAGGAAACTATATTACAATACAGGTTTACCTCAAGCAAGAAGAACAAATCCAAAGGAAGAGTCACAATTAATGAAATGAAGGAAGAAAAATTAGGCCCAAAATCAATAGAAGGAGGAACATAATAAAGATCAGAGAAGAAATAAATAAAATTGAGAAGAATAAACAATAGAAAGAAATAATGAAACCAGGAGCTGGTTCTTTGAGAAAATAAAATAGATAAACCCTTAGCCAGACTTATCAAGAAAAAAAGACAGTGTACAAACATAAACAGAATCAGAAATGAGAATGGAAAAATCATTTTGGACACCACAGAAATACAAAGAATTAGTAGAGAATGCTATGAAAAGTTATATGCCAACAAATTGGATAACCTAGAAGAAATGGATAACTTCCTAGAAAAATAAAACCTTCCAAGACTGACCAAGGAAGAAACAGAAAATCTGAAGAGACCAATGACCAGCAATGAAATTGAAGTGGTAATAAAAAAAACTACCTAAGAACAAAACCCATAGACCAGATGGTTTCACTGCTGAATTTTATCATACATTTAGAGAAGACCAATACTCATCCTCCTTAAAGTTTTTCAAAAGGTAGAACAGAAGGGAATATTCCCGAACTCATTCTATGAAGCCAACATCACTCTAACACCAAAACCAGACAAGGACACCACAAAAAAAGAAAATTTCGGGCCAATATCCCTGATGAACATAGATGCAAAAATACTCAACATAATATTATCAAACTGAATTCAAAAATACATCAAAAAGATCATTCATCATGATCAAGTGGGATTTTATTCCAGGGATTCAAGGATGTTACAATATTCAAAGATCCATCACCATCATCCACCACATCAACAAAAAGGACAAAAGTCAAATGATCATCTCAATAGATGCTGAAAAAGCATTTGACAAAATTCAACATCCACTCAAGATAAATACTCAACAAAATGGGTACAGAGGATACATACCTCAACATAATAAAGGCCATAAATGACAAACCCAGAGCCAACATCATATTTAACAGCGAAAAGCTGAAAGCTTTCCTCAAAGATCAGGGACAAGACAAGGATGCCCACTGTCCCCATTTTTATTCAACATAGTACTAGAGGTCCTAGCCATGGCAATAAGACAAGACAAAGAAATAAAAGGCATTCAGACTGGTAAGGAAGAAGTCAAATTATCACTGTTTGCAGATGACATGATATTGTCCATAAAAATCCCTAAAGAATCCACTCCCAATACTACTAGAATAACTAAATCCAGCAAAGTTACAGGATCCAAAATCAATACACATAAACCTGTTGCATTCTATATACTAACGATGAACTAGCAGAAAGAGAAATCAGGGAAACAGTTCCATTAACAATTGCATCAAAAAGAATGAAATACCTAGGAATAAACCAAACCAAGGAGGTGGTATACCCAGAAAACTACAAGATGCTCATGAGAGAAATTAAAGAAGACATGAGTAATTGCAAATATATCCTGTGCTCATGGATAGGAAGAAATAATATTGTCAAAATGGCCATCCTGCCTAAAGCAATCTACAGATTCAATGCAGTCCCTATCAATATACCAACAGCATTCTTCAATGCACTAAAATAAATAGTTTTAAAATTCATATGGAACCACAGAAGACCCCAAATAGCCAAAGCAATCCTGAGAAGGAAGAATAAAGCTGGGGGGATTATGCTCCCTGACTTCAAACTCTACTACAAAGCCACAGTAATCAAGACAATTTGATACTGGCACAAGAACAAACCCATAGACCAGTGGAACAGAATAGAGAGCCCAAATATAAACCCAAGCATAGATGGTCAATTAATATACGATAAAGGAGCCATGGATATACAATGGGGAAATGACAGCCTCTTCAACAAAGGGTGTTGGAAAAACCAGACAGCTACATGTAAAAGAATGACCCTTGATTATTGTCTAACCCCTTACACAAATGTGAACTTGAAATGGATCAAAGACCTGAATGTAAGTCATGAAACTGTAAAACTCCTGGATGAAAACAGAGAAAAATTTCTTGAATATAAACATGAGCAACTTTTTCCTGAACATGTCTTTCAGCAAGAGAAACAAAAGCAAAAATGAACACATGGGACTACATCATGCTAAAAAGCTTCTGTACAGCAAAGGACACCATAAGCTGAACAAAAAGCCATCCTATAGTATGGGAGAATATATTCATAAACAACATATCTGACAAGGGGTTAACACCCAAAATATATAAGGAACTCACATGCCTCAACACCCAAAAAGCAAATAATCCTATTAAGAAATGGGCAGAGGATATGAATAGATGCTTCTCCAAAGAAGAAATTCAGATGGCCAACAGGCACATGAAAAGATGTTCCACATTAATCAAGCAAATTAAAACCACAATGAGATATCACCTCACACCATTTAGGACAGCCAATATCCAAAAGACAAGGAACAACAAATACTGATGAGTATGCAGGGAAAGGGGAACCCTCCTGCACTGTTGGTGGGAATGTAAATTAGTTCAACCATTGTTGAAAGCAATATGGAGGTTCCTCAAAAAACTAATGATGGAAATACCATTTGACCAAGGAATTCCACTCTTAAGAATTTACCTGAAGGAAACAAAATCACAGATTTAAAAAGACATATATACCCCTATGTTTATTACAGCACTATTTACAATAGCCAAGAAATGGAAGCAACCTAAGTGTCCATCAGTAGATGAATGGATAAAGAAGATGTGGTACATGCATACAATGGAATATTATTCAGCCATAAGAAGAAAACAAATCCTATCATTTGCAACAGTGTGGTTGGAGCTGGAGGGTATTATGCTCAGTGAAATAAGCCAGGCAGAAAGAGACAAGTACCAAATGATTTTCTCATTTGTGGAGTATAACAACAAAGCAAAACTGAAGGAACAAAACAGCAGCAAACTCGCAGACTCCAGGAAGGGACTAGCGGCTACCAAAGGGAAGGGGTTGGGGAGATTGGGTGGGGAAGAAGAGCGAAGGGGATTAAGTGGCATTATGAATCGCACACATAATGTAGGTAGGTCACAGGGAAGGCAGTATAGCAAGAACACAAGTAGTCACTTTGTAGCATCTTATTATGCGGAAGGATAGTGACCGCAGTGGGGTGGGGGGGTACTTGATAATACGGGTGAATGTTGTAATCACAGTGTTGCTTGTGTGGACCTCTCATAAGACTGTATATCAACGATGCCTTAATAAAAAAAATCACTACAAAAAAAAAAGAAATGCATCATTCTGGTGAGTAATGTTGATAATAGGGGAGGTTATCTATGTGTGAGAGCAGGGAGTATATGGGAAATCTTTGTACCTTCCTCTCAGTTTCATTTAAACCTAAATCTGCCCTAAAAAAAGTCTTAAAAAAGACAAACAAATAAAGACTTGGCACATAATAGAAAAAAAATAGTAGCAAATCTTAATTAGCAAGATATAAAAAATAATAATGCATCACAATCAAGTGGGATTTATCCCAGGAACAGAAGGTTGGTCTAACCTTTGACGAACAATCAGTGTAATTCAGCATGTTAACTAAAGAAGAAAATCAACATGATTCTCTATAAATAGATATGGAAGAAGCACTAGAGAAAATACAACATCTGTTCACGAACAACAGAAAAACACTCAGCAAATTAGGAATAGAAAACAGTATCTTCAACATTTTCCTGCTGAGCACCATTAAAAAAGATTCAAAAAACTGACAGATACACCAATCACAGATTAGAAGACTCAATACTGTTATGGTACCAGTTCTAGAGTAAAATATAGATTCAATGAAATCCCAATCAAAATTCCAGGAGCCCTTTTTCTAGAAACTGACAAACTGATTCTAAAATTTATAGAGGAATACAAATGACATAAAATAGCTAGAACAAATTTTTTTTAAATAGTGCTTACAATATCTGATTTCAAATTCTGCATAAATTACAGTTGTCAGTTACACAGCGTGGTATTAGGTAAGTGGAACAACAGATAGAGTTCAAAAAGAGACTGCATATATATGATTAATTTTGACCAAGGTGCCAAAGGTGGGGAATCGACAGTCTTTTCAACAATGGTGCTGGGACAACTGGATATCTATATGGAAAAAATACACTATAACCATATAATCATTATACCATGCAAAAAATTTTATTTGAAATGAAGCATAAACCTAACAGTAAAGATTAAAACTTATAAACCTTACAAGAAGAAATGTAATACAGGAGAATATAGAAGAAAATGTTTGCAACTCTGGGGAGGAAAAAGATTCATTAGAACAGAAACACTATACAAGAAATATTAATAAAACAGATTTTATAAAAATTATAAAATGATGCCCTCTGAAAGTCAGAACTAATGAAAAGTCAGTCCACAACTGGAAGAAAATATTTGCAACATATTTGACAATGGACTTGAAACCAGATTATATAAAATACTCTTACAACTCAATAAGACAATCCAATTTTTTTTAAAGGGCAAAAGATTTGCATAGACACTGGGTACTAATTAACAAAAGGAGATATAAGAATGGCTAATTAGCACATAAAAAGAAGTTCAACATCATTAGTCACCAGGGAAAATTCCCTGGTGACTAATGATGTTGAATGAGATATCACCACTCACCCACTAAAACAGCTAGAATCAAACAGATTAAAAATCCAACTGTTCTTGACCTATAGATCAATGGCACAGAATAGAAAGCCCTTATATAAACCTGGGTATATATGGTCCATCAATATATGATAAATGAGGCATGAATATACAATGGGGAAAAGATAGTCTCTTCAATAAATGATGCTGGGCAAACTGGAGAACTACATGCAAGAGAACGAAACTGGATCACTGTCTAAGTCCATACACAAAAGTAAACTCAAAATGGATTAAAGACCTCAATATGAGATACAAAACCATAAAACTCTTAGAAGAAAACATGGGCAAATATCTCTTGAACATAACATAAGGAATTTTTTCTGTATACGTCTCTCTGGGCAAGGGACACAAAACCCAAAATGAACAAGTGGTTCTACATCAAACTTTTTAGCTTTGTACAGCAAAGGACTCCATCAGCAGAACAAACAGGCAATCTACTGCAAGGGAGAATATATTCCTAAATGATTTCTCCAATAAGGGGTTAATATCCAAAATATATAAAGAACTCATATACCTCAACACCAAAAAAAAACCCCGATTGAAAAACGGACAGAGGACCTGAACATTTTTCCAAGGAAATACAGATGGCCAACAGGCACATGAAATGATGCTCCACATAACTAATCATCAGGGAAATGCAAATCAAAACCACAACGAGGTTATCATCTCACAGTAGTTAGAATGGCCACTATCAAAAAGACAAGAAATAACAAGTGTTGGTGAGGATGTGGAGAAAAGGGATGCTCCTACACTGTTGGTGGGAATGTCAATTGGTGCAGCCACTGCAGAAAACAATATGGAGGTTCCTCAAAAAACTAAAAATTGAAATACCATTTGACCCAGTAATTCCACTTCCAGGAATCTATCTGAAGGAAACAAAAGACCTGCTTTGAAAAGATATATGCACCCCTATGTTTATTGCCATGTTATTTACAATAGCTAAGATAAGGAAGCAACTAAAGTGTCCATCAACAGATGAATGGCTAAAGAAGATAAGTTACATATGCACAATGGAATATTATTCAGCCATAAAAAATAAAGAAATCCTGCTACTTGCAACATGGGTGGACCTAGAGGGTATTATGCTCAGTGAAATAATCCAGGAGGAGAAAGACAAACACCATATGATTTCATTTACATGTGGAATCTCAAAACAAAATGAACAGCAGTAAATTCAGACACTGAGAAGTGACTGGTGGTGACCACAGGTGAGGGCACAGGGTGAGTGGGTGGGGTGGGTAAGGTGGATTAAGAGGCACAGACTTCAGTCATAATATAAATTGGTCACAGAATGGAAGTGCAGCATGCAGAATATAGTCAATGGTACTGTAACATCTTTGTTGCCAGATAGTAACTACACTAGTTACAGTGAGGATTTAATAATGTGTGGAAATGTTGAATCACTGTGTAATATACTTGAAACCAATATAATTATATTCAATTATATTCAATAATTATATATCAATTATATTCAATAAATAAATAATCCAATTGTTCTTGAGGATATGAAGCAATTTCAACTTTCAGACATTTCTGGTAGGAGTGTAAAATGATATGACCACTTATCCTACTTGGTTGTTTCATATGAAAGTTGTGAGTTACCGTATTACCTAGCAGTTTCATTATTTACCCAAGGGAAATGAAAGCAAATGTCCACAAAAAAAGATTTATAATAGTTGTTTTAAAGCCTTCGTCTGCTTTTTCATTCATTTCTGTAAATTCTGACTTCATTTGTATTGATTGATTTCCTTTTTTGCATTTTCCTTATTTGCATGTCATAATTTTTATTTGGTAGCAGACACCATAAATACTGTGTTTTTAAGATTTGGGATTTTGTTTACTTAATCTAAAGAGTTGGGTTTGGCAGGCAGCTTTTGCCAATCAGCTAGATTCTTTTGAAGTTATTTTTAAACTACATTAGAAGTGGTCTAGAGTAGCCTTTACTCTACAGGTTTTTAATCCTATTCTAAGGCATGCCTCTGGGGTACCTACTGAATGCCCAGGATTTTAGGTGAGGTCTTGCCACTCTAGTGGTCAAATTTTGAATGTCTCTCAGCCATGTATAAACTCTGGGAATTGTTCAACTTCCAGTTTCCCTGTAATGGATTTTGTAGGGCTTTGTCGCATTTCCCTCTATGCATATTACCTTAGCACACAGATTCAGTGAAAACCCCTGCAGATTCCTGGAGCTTCTCTGCACAGCTCCTACATCCCTGGCACTGTGCCCTACAAACTGAAGCTACCACAGTGTTTCCAAAACCGATCTGTGCCTCATGTACACAGACTGCCATGCTTTTTTTGGTTACCCCTTCCTGTGCCTGGTCTGGAAAGTGGCTCCAGGCAGAAATGCTGGGGATTTTGTAGGACTCACCTCATTTGTTTCCACTCAATCAGAGAGCACGCACCTGTACTGCCTATTTTCCAATGTCAGAAAGCAGTTGCTCCATATTTTTTTCCAGTTTTCTAGCTATTTGTAGGTAGAGGGCAAGTCCAGTATAAGCTACTTTGTTGTGAGCAGAAAATGGAAGTTGCAATTTTTAAAAAATCGAATTTGAGCTATTTACATGTTGAGGCTCACATAATTTTCCTAGTATTTATGATAATAGCAGTTCCTCACCATCTTAATTTTAGTCATTTTATTTACATTACCCGATTAAGTTCTCACAATACTGTCAGTTAAGAAAGTTGACTTCTCTTACTTTTTTTTTTTTGTAGTGTCCTTGTCTAGCTTTGCTATTGGAGTGATGTTGGCCTCATAGAATGAGTTTGGAAATATTCCCTCTTACTTACAATTATTTTATAAACAAAAAGTTTGAGCCTTACAAGACAAGTAAATGCTCAAGGTAACATACTTAGTAAGGGTTTATTTGGGAGTGTGACATCAGCATCAACTATAGTACTGAAACTTATCTCTGGGCTTACTTTTCCTTAGATCCATGGTTTAATCTGTATCACCAAACTCTTTTTGATACAGAAAGTTAAAGAGTGAGTTAGCTGGGCTTGGACAAAAATTTTAAGAGTAACTCACTCTTTAACTTTCTAGTTTGAAAAATGCTATTTGTAATTCACTACCATAAATTATTCTTAATTTGAATTTCAAGAGACAACCTATTATCAACATATATCCTACCATACCAAGATACTCCAGAACCTTGCAGAATTTCATTTTTTAGGTACCCCCTCACCCCAAAGCTGTCATGATTCATGCATAACTCTGTACTTGTATCATCTTTCCTCCTTTTAAAGTCATTTCCCATTATACTATTTTAGCAATCTACCCTAAAGAAGTACTTGCTAATACTTACAAAGTCACATTACAACTATGTTTACCAAAATATATTCTAGATAAAAAACCTAAATGTTCTGTCAGTAGGGACAGGTAACATAAATCTGGTAACATGTATCAGGGTATACTCATATTATGGAATAATATAAAGCATTTTTTAAATTTAATAGTCATGGAATAATGTTCCAGATGTTAAGTAAAAACATTTAAGTTGCAAAACAAAACATATACAGTACAATACTATCTACTTTTAAATATGAAAAAACCTCTATATGCCAATAGGCAATTAACTGTGTAGATATAAGAACATAATTTGTACAAGTACAAAAGACCCACTTGGAGCCACAGGGGAAGCAGGATGGGGGGAATCAAAGTAGTTTTGTTCTGATTGAAACTTTTCATCAAGGGAATCTGTTCATGTGTTTATATTTAACAAAATGAAAGACATTTCTCTCCTCCAAAAGATAAATTGGTAATATTTTTTTGCATTCATTCAAAGAATATTTGCTATGTATGTAATATTTTTAGAGTAACAGAGTATTTTGAGTTCATAGAGATATGTTACTGATTTCATAGGAGACGTTTAATAAATATTGAAGAAATGAACAGGCCTTAAAAGATCTGTCAACCCTTCTATCATTGCTACTAATTTTGCCTACACATTCATCCCAGGTGACCTAGTATAATGGGCCTCTGTTGATTTTGTCTACACAGTACCTATTAGCCTTTTGGTAAAGGCACTTCAATATTCCCCTGGGGAATTTCTTCTGCCCTACTGCATGTGCTTTTGGTGAGATTATCAATTCTGCCTTTTCTTGAACAAGGAGTGGGAATAAAAACTAAACTAGGCCAAGCAGACTTTCTCCCCCTAGAATTTTAATCTTGAGTGGAGTGATACAAGGTCAGGAAACAGCTTATTCAGCTTGACAGTAGCTCTGAGGATAGTACCCACTGGTTCTTGCTACTTCAGATCCTTTGAGCTACGCTGCTTTCTATTCTGAGTACCAGCTGTTTGGCTTTTCCTTAGATTCTGTGAACCACTTGTATTCTCAGCATACATTCCTTGTCTGCTTAAGTCAGTAGGTTTCTGTTGACTGTAACTGAATAACACTAACTGATACAGCTAGATGTAAATACACTCAATGAAAAGGTCACTACTTTGCAAGAGTCAATGGCATTTAAGTTTTGCTTAACTTTGTGCCACAATTTACTTCTCTATAAAGTCTATGTTAATCCTAGCTGTACTTCTGGAGCTTCCCAGTATAAATATACTCCATCTTCCAATGTCATATACTTAAAAACTGCTATTATTTATCCCCAAATACTTTCCCAGGAAAATAACTCATGTGTATAACTATTACACACTTAACTAGAAGCACTATAATAAAAAGACAGACAATTTCAAGTGTGACAATGATGTGGAGAAACTGGAACCCTCATGAATTACTGAAGGGAATGTAAAATGGTACAGACACTGTGGAAAGAAGTTTATATAATTTATATTATTTACTTAATATTTTTAAATAGATTTTACAAATAATCACTTCCTATAATGTCGTCCTAGGGAACAATACCTATAAAATCATGGTCTTCATGTGCTAGCTATATTTTCTTATAATACATTAAAGACACACTTAACTATTAATTTAGAATCTGGTTCACTTACCATCAAAATTCATTTCTTGTGCCACCACATTTCTTGTGGTATATTTATTGCCCTTTGGGAAACACTGGATTATTCTATTTAACTTAAAAATTTGTATAAATTAACTTTTATTATAGCAATTACCAACTTAGGAAATAATGTTAAGTTTATGTAACATATGAGGTGAAGTGTTACACCTTTTGTTTAGCAAATACTTAGAAACTGCTTTAGTTGGCACTTTTCAAATGAAAGTGATCACAGAGCTGGAGAAATGGGAACCTCCAGAGCTAAGATGTCCCCCTCCCTACTCTGTACCCAACATGACCACAACCATGTTATTTCAGGGAAAATGGGGACGTTCTCATAGGGAGAAGGACCAAAAAGGAAGTATAACAAAATGTTAAGTGTTTATTTAAGGAGCTATGAGTCAGTGTTTTATTTAAATTCTTCATCGTGTTCTTCTTTTCCCTACTTGCCAAATGTATTTAATGTGCTCCTACTTTTTCTTAATTAAACCAATACATAAAACTTTTTGTTCCATTGGGTACCTTCAGGTGAAAATTAAATATTTCAACCTACTCTTTACAACAGTTAAATTTCTAATTGTATATTTTGATTCAAAAATAAAACTTTAAGATGCCAATTTCTTATTTTTAAAGTATTGATATTCATATATAACCTTTTATGGCTAATGTCATTATGAACTCTAAGTTCTCAAAGCACTGGAAATAGATGTTTTGCCCATTATTTTATGAAAAACATAATCCAAAAAAACTAAATGCCCTCAATGTCCACAGATCACAAAAACAATGGGTTTGGAAGACTGGACCTAAAATCTTGTAATTATAGCTAGACTATCCTTAAAACTCTATAGGTTAAGTAATATGATATATGGGATTTGTTAGATGTTGCATAGCCTAATGGATAAAGCTGACTTCAGATATATAGGATTTGCTTTTAATTACTCTAGCAGAGATGAGGACGAGTTTCAAGGGGGCCAGCAGATGGAAGAATAGATGTAAGTAGAGCAATAGCATAATGTTGATAATTACTGAAGCTGGGTGGTGAATAAACGGGTTTTCATTATTTTTTGCTTTCTGAATATTTAAAAATTTCTACAAAGAAGTTAAAACATACACAAATTTTTTAATTATCATGCATTATTACAGCGTTACATCTTAAGCAACCTCTGTAATATGCTCAAAATAGAACAAAATGAACAAACAAGAGATCCATTCCAAAACAAAAACAAAGTGTTTACCAATAAGAACACAACTATTCAAGTTGTATGAAAGGTTATTATTGCCACCTACTGGACACTGTGGTAACTGCCTGCCATGAAAACAATCACTACTTAATTGTTTTGGCCATTCAAGGTCAAGCACCTGGTTTTTAACAAGATAATGCTAAATAATACCACTAAATTTATGATTATGTGTACATTCATGTTTGTAATGTTAACTGATAATGTATCACTTCTAACATGTGAAATGCCCCCTGTAACAGATATACTGGAACATTTTCATTAGAAAGTACGTTAGTGATCATCTATCTTATGACATCCTTGTTACACAGAAGGTCCCAGATTTTGAACTGTTTTTCCATAGGGTTAGAACCCAGAATTTAAATTCTATACATGGGGATAAACCAGAAACCTAGAAACTAGTTCTGGCTCTTAACTTCAGTGCACAATAATTTTTATCTCAGTCTTCTAAAATCTTGACTTCTATTGCAAATTTTACATTTTGTATAATGTGGCTAATTACATAAACTAGTGATTCTCAATCCTAGTGCATCAGAATTACCTGTGGAATTTTAAAATAAACTGACGCTTGTACCAAAGTCAAAGATTTTTATATAGCCAGGGTTCAAGGAGGCATTAGTAGGTATCACAGGTTCTCAGTGTGAGCTCTAGACCAGCAATATCATCATCTCCTGGGAACTTATTAGAAATGTAAATTTTCAAGGTCCACTCCAGATTGATGAGTAGAGCCCAGCAATCTGTACTTACTTTCAAGCTGTCCAGGTGATCTGAATGCAGGCTGAAGTTTGAGCATCACTAGTATCTAATAAAAAATTTTAAGTTTTTACTCTTTTTAAATATAAGATTTAATGTTCTGTTCTCTATGAAAAAAACAGAGTAATACAAAGGAGAAAATTATTTACGCTAAGAATAATGTAGTGCAATTCTACTATTTTTCCAGAAGCATACTATTATAAACACTGAACATTAGTTCTAAATAACCAACAGGAAAAATGATCTAAGGGAAGGGCAGGAAATTTATTTATTCATAAGCCAGATAATAAGATCCTGGAAGGTTCTTGTCCAGAGCAAGTTTTCCAACCATATTTCCTTGTTCTGGTTTGTTCTAATCAAAAAGGCACTTTTCTGAAACATAATACTTTTAGCCATATGCCTTTTAACCAAGAAATGTCACTTCTAGAAATAGAAAGTAAATTACACTCAAAAGAGTTTCTCCAAAGCATTGTAAATAATAGAGAGGGTGGGGAGGACATAAAAGCAAATTAAATGCCTAACAATTGGGAAATGGTCCCATAAATTAGAACATCAACAGGATGGATTATTTCTCAACCATTAAAGTAATGCTTTTTAAATGAGGTTTTAAATCATGAGGAAATGCTTACTTTATAACATCGTGTGTGCATGCTCTCTCTCTTCCTCTCTGTCAATTGAAAAAGACAATGGAAAGCACCAAAATATTAGCATTGATCATCTCTGAGTAGTAGGGAATATGAGTGATTTTTAATAATATCAGTGTTCCTAAAATTTTCAATAGTAAGAGTATACTTAATATATGAATTAAAAGAAAATCTAGGGCGGAGCCAGGATGGCGGCGTGAGTAGAGCAGTGGAAATCTCCTCCCAAAAACACATAGAGCTATGAAAATATAACAAAGAAAAATCTTCCTAAAATAGAGACCACAGGACACAGGACAACATCCAGACCACATCCACACCTGCAAGAACCCAGCGCCTTGCGAAGGGGGTAAGATACAAGCCCCAGCCCGGCGGGACCCGAGCACCCCTCCCCCCGGCTCCTGGCGGGTGGAAAGAAACCGGAGCGGTTTTTTTTTTTTTGGCGAGTGCTTTTTGGAAGCCTTAAAGGGACAGGCCCCCGTTGCTAGGGAGGCAGGGTGGTGGGACCGGTGAGCAGGTGCCTGGGACCGGCGCCTGAGGACAAAGAATATCCCGCGTTTCTCCCTGCGGAACCGGCGGGGCGGGTGCCTGAGACTGGTGCCTGAGGACGGAGGAAATCGCGCGTTTTTCCCTTTTTTTTTCTCTTTTTGGCGAGCGCTTTTTGGAAGCCTTAAAGGGACAGGGACCCCGGTGCTAGGGAGGCAGGGTGGCGGGACTGGTGAGCGGGTACCTGGGACCGGCGCCTGAGGACAAAGAATATCCCACGTTTTTCCCTGCGGGACCGGTGGGCAGGTGCCTGAGACCGGCACTTGAGGACTGAGGAAATCGCGCGTTTTCCCCCTTTTTTTTTCTCTTTTCTGCAAGTGCTTTTTGGAAGCCTAAAAGGGACAGGGACCCGGGTGCTAGGGAGGCAGGGCGGCGGGACTGGTGAGCGGGTGCCTGGGACCAGCGCCTGAGGACAAAGAATATCGAGCGTTCCTTCCCTGCGGAACCGGTGGGTGGGTGCTTTTTGGAAGCCTTGAAAGGACAGGGACCCTGGTGCTAGGGAGACAGGGCAGCAGGACCAGTGAGCGGGTGCCTGGGACCGGCACCTGAGGACAAAAAAAAAAAAAATCGCTTGTTTTTTCCTTTTTTTTTTTCTTTCTGTTCCCTCTCTCATTGTTGCTGTTGTTGTTTTGGTTTGGAGAGTGCTTTTTGGAAGTCTTAAAGGGGCAGGACAGGTCACTTAGACCAGAGGCAGGGAATCTGGGGATCTCTGGGCACTCTAACCTCCTGGGCAGCAGGGAGCACAGAGGCCCCTTACGGAGATAAATAGCCTCCTGGCCGCTCCCCCTCCAACGGGGCTCCACCATTTTGGAGGAACAGCCCCAGCCAGGCCAAGCCCACAGCAACAGCGGAGATAAACCCCAAAGCAACTGGGCAGGAAGCAGAAGCCCTGTCTGCGCACAGCTGCCCAGCACAAGCAACTAGAGGTCACTATTCTCCCAGGAAAAGGCTACAAACCAACAAGAAGGAAAGCTCTTCCAGCGGTCACTTGTACCAGCTCTGCAAACTATCTCTATCACCATGAAAAGGCAAAACTACAGGCAGACAAAGATCACAGAGACAACACCTGAGAAGGAGACAGACCTAATTAGTCCTCCTGAAAAAGAATTCAAAATAAAAATCATGAACAGGCTGACAGAGATGCAGAGAAAAATGCAAGAGTAATGGGATGAGATGCAGAGAAAAATGCAAGAGCAGTGGGATGAGATGCAGAGAAAAATGCAAGAGCAGTGGGATGAAGTCCGGAAGGAGATCACAGATGTCAGGAAAGAGATCACAGAAGTGAAACAATCCCTGGAAGGATTTATAAGCAGAATGGATAAGATGCAAGAGGCCATTGAAGGAATAGAAGCCAGAGAACAGGAAAGTATAGAAGCTGACATAGAGAGAGATAAAAGGATCTCCAGGAATGAAACAACACTAAGAGAAATATGTGACCAATACAAAAGCAATAACATTCATATTATAGGAGTACCAGAAGAGGAAGAAAGAGAAAAAGGGATAGAAAGTGTCTTTGAAGAAATAATTGCTGAAAACTTCCCCAAACTGGGGGAGGAAATAATCGAACAGACCATGGAATTACACAGAACCCCCAACAGAAAGGATCCAAGGAGGACAACACCAAGACACATAGTAATTAAAATGGCAAGGATCAAGGACAAAGAAAGAGTTTTAAAGGCAGCTAGAGAGAAAAAGGTCACCTATAAAGGAAAATCAATCAGGCTAACATCAGACTTCTCAACAGAAACCCTACAGGCCAGAAGAGAATGGCATGATATACTTAATGCAATGAAACAGAAGGGCCTTGAACCAAGGATACTGTATCCAGCACGACTATCATTTAAATATGATGGTGGGATTAAACAATTCCCAGACAAGCAAAAGCTGAGGGAATTTGCTTCCCACAAAACAACTCTACAGGGCATCCTACAGGGACTGCTCTAGATGGGAGCACCCCTAAAAAGAGCACAGAACAAAACACACAACATATGAAGAATGGAGGAGAAGGAATAAGAAGGGAGAGAAGAAAAGAATCTCCAGACAGTGTATATAACAGCTGAATAAGCGAGCTAAGTTAGGCAGTAAGATACTAAAGAAGCTAACCTTGAACCTTTGGTAACCACGAATCTAAAGCCTGAAATGGCAATAAGTACATATCTCTCAATAGTCACCCTAAATGTAAATGGACTTAATGCACCAATCAAAAGACATAGAGTAATAGAATGGATAAAAAAGCAAGACCCATCTATATGCTGCTTACAAGAGACTCACCTTAAACCCAAAGATAAGCATAGACTAAAAGTCAAGGGATGGAAAAACATATTTCAGGCAAACAACAGTGAGAAGAAAGCAGGGGTTGCAGTACTAATATCAGACAAAATAGACTTCAAAACAAAGAAAGTAACAAGAGATAAAGAAGGCCACTACATAATGATAAAGGGCTCAGTCCAACAAGAGGATATAACCATTCTAAATATATATGCACCCAATACAGGAGCACCAGCATATGTGAAGCAAATACTAACAGAACTAAAGAGGGAAATAGACTGCAATGCATTCATTGTAGGAGACTTCAACACACCACTCACCCCAAAGGATAGATCCACCGGGCAGAAAATAAGTAAGAACACAGGCACTGAACAACACACTAGAACAGATGGACCTAATAGACATCTATAGAACTCTACATCCAAAAGCAACAGGATATACATTCTTCTCAAGTGCACATGGAACATTCTCCAGAATAGACCACATACTAGCTCACAAAAAGAGCCTCAGTAAATTCCAAAATATTGAAATTCTACCAACCAATTTTTCAGACCACAAAGGTATGAAAGTAGAAATAAATTCTACAAAGAAAACAAAAAGGCTCACAAACACATGGAGGCTTAACAACATGCTACTAAATAATCAATGGATCAATGAACAAATCAAAATAGAGATCAAGGAATATATAGAAACAAATGACAACAACAACACTAAGCCCCAACTTCTGTGGGATGCAGCAAAAGCAGTCTTAAGAGGAAAGTATATAGCAATCCAGGCACACTTGAAGAAGGAAGAACAATCCCAAATGAATAGTCTAACATCACAATTATTAAAACTGGAAAAAGAAGAACAAAGGAGGCCTAAAGTCAGCAGAAGGAGGGACATAATAAAGATCAGAGAAGAAATAAATAAACAAAATTGAGAAGAATAAAACAATAGCAAAAATCAACGAAACCAAGAGCTGGTTCTTTGAGAAAATAAACAAAATAGATAAGCCTCTAGCCCAACTTATTAAGAGAAAAAGAGAGTCAACACAAATCAACAGAATCAGAAATGAGAATGGAAAAACCATGACAGACTCCACAGAAATACAAAGAATTATTAAAGACTACTATGAAAACCTATATGCCAACACGCTGGAAAACCTAGAAGAAATGGACAACTTCCTAGAAAAATACAACCTCCCAAGACTGACCAAGGAAGAAACACAAAAGTTAAACAAACCAATTACAAGCAAAGAAATTGAAACAGTAATCAAAAAACTACCCAAGAACAAAACCCCGGGGCCGGACGGATTTACCTCGGAATTTTATCAGACACACAGAGAAGACATAATACCCATTCTCCTTAAAGTGTTCCACAAAATAGAAGAAGAGGGAATACTCCCAAACTCATTCTATGAGGTCAATATCACCCTAATACCAAAACCAGGCAAAGACCCCACCAAAAAAGAAAATTACAGACCAATATCCCTGATGAATGTAGATGCAAAAATACTCAATAAAATATTAGCAAACAGAATTCAACAGTATATCAAAAGGATCATACACCATGACAAGTGGGGTTCATCCCAGGGATGCAAGGATGGTACAACATTCGAAAATCCATCAACATCATCCACCACATCAACAAAAAGAAAGACAAAAACCACATGATCATCTCCATAGATGCTGAAAAAGCATTTGACAAAATTCAACATCCATTCATGATAAAACTCTCAGCAAAATGGGAATAGAGGGCAAGTACCTCAACATAATAAAGGCCATATATGATAAACTCACAGCCAGCATTATACTGAACAGCGAGAAGCTGAAAGCATTTCCACTGAGATCGGGAACCAGACAGGGATGCCCACTCTCCCCACTGTTATTTAACATAGTACTGGAGGTCCTAGCCACGGCAATCAGACAAAACAAAGAAATACAAGGAATCCAGATTGGTAATGAAGAAGTTAAACTGTCACTATTTGCAGATGATATGATACTGTACATAAAAAACCCTAAAGACTCCACTCCAAAACTACTAGAACTGATATCGGAATACAGCAAAGTTGCAGGATACAAAATTAACACACAGAAATCTGTAGCTTTCCTATACACTAACAACGAATCAATAGAAAGAGAAATCAGGAAAACAATCCCATTCACCATTGCATCAAAAAGAATAAAATACCTAGGAATAAACCTAACCAAAGAAGTGAAAGACGTATACTCTGAAAACTACAAGTCACTCTTAAGAGAAATTAAAGGGGACACTAACTAATGGAAACTCATCCCATGCTCATGGCTAGGAAGAATTAATATCGTCAAAATGGCCATCCTGCCCAAAGCAATATACAGATTTGATGCAATCCCTCTCAAATTACCAGCAACATTCTTCAATGAATTGGAACAAATAATTCAAAAATTCATATGGAAACACCAAAGACCCCGAATAGCCAAAGCAATCCTGAAAAAGAAGAATAAAGTAGGGGGGATCTCACTCCCCAACTTCAAGCTCTACTACAAAGCCGTAGTAATCAAGACAATTTGGTACTGGCACAAGAACAGAGCCACAGACCAGTGGAACAGATTAGAGACCCCAGAAATTAACCCAAACATATATGGTCAATTAATATTTGATAAAGGAGCCATGGACATACAATGGCAAAATGACAGTCTCTTCAACAGATGGTGCTGGCAAAACTGGACAGCTACATGTAGGAGAATGAAACTGGACCACTGTCTAACCCCATATACAAAGGTAAACTCAAAATGGATCAAAGACCTGAATGTAAGTCATGAAACCATTAAACTCTTGGAAAAAAACATAGGCAAAAACCTCTTAGACATAAACATGAGTGATCTCTTCTTGAACATATCTCCCCAGGCAAGGAAAACAACAGGAAAAATGAGCAAGTGGGACTACATTAAGCTGAAAAGCTTCTGTACAGCGAAAGACACCATCAATAGAACAAAAAGGAACCCTACAGTATGGGAGAATATATTTGAAAATGACAGATCCAATAAAGGCTTGACGTCCAGAATATATAAAGAGCTCACACGCCTCAACAAACAAAAAACAAATAACCCAATTAAAAAATGGGCAGAGGAATTGAACAGACAGTTCTCCAAAAAAGAAATACAGATGGCCAAGAGACACATGAAAAGATGCTCCACATCGCTAATTATCAGAGAAATGCAAATTAAAACTACAATGAGGTATCACCTCACACCAGTAAGGATAGCTGCCATCCAAAAGACAAACAACAACAAATGCTGGCAAGGCTGTGGAGAAAGGGGAACCCTCCTACACTGCTGGTGGGAATGTAAATTAGTTCAACCATTGTGGAAAGCAGTATGGAGGTGCATCAAAATGCTCAAAACAGACCTACCGTTTGACCCAGGAATTCCACTCCTAGGAATTTACCCTAAGAACGCAGCAATCAAGTTTGAGAAAGACAGATGCACTCCTATGTTTATCGCAGCACTATTTACAATAGCCAAGAATTGGAAGCAACCTAAATGTCCATCGGTAGATGAATGGATAAAGATGTGGTACATATACACAATGGAATACTACTCAGCCATAAGAAGTGGAAAAATCCAACCATTTGCAGCAACATGGATGGAGCTGGAGAGTATTATGCTCAGTGAAATAAGCCAAGCGGAGAAAGAGAAATACCAAATGATTTCACTCATCTGAGGAGTATAGGAACAAAGGAAAAACTGAAGGAACAAAACAGCAGCAGAATTACAGAACCCAAAAATGGACTAACAGGTACCAAAGGGAAAGGAACTGGGGAGGATGGGTGGGCAGGGAGGGATAAGGGGGGGGAAGAAGAAGGGGGGTATTAAGATTAGCATGCATGGGGGGGAGGGAGAAAGAGGAGGGTGGGCTGCACAACACAGAGAGGACAAGTAGTGACTCTACAACATTTTGCTAAGCTGATGGACAGTAACCGTAATGTGGTTGTTAGGGGGGACCTGATATAGGGGAGAGCATAGTAAACATAGTATTCTTCATGTAAGTGTAGATTAAAAATTAAAAAAAAAAAAAAAAGAAAGAAAGAAAGAAAAGGGGGATTACTCCTTAACAGGATAAAACTATTGGTAAATCAAAGATCAACGCATGCTTTAAATATCCTTAATGTTGATCACTTAAAGGGTGTCAGATGATCAGCTATGGAGGTACTCTTTTCTGATAATATTCCTTTCTCTTAATTAAAAAAAAAAAAAAAAGCAGTCCCTGTGTGCTGACCTCCAATGAGTTCTGCACAGTGGTATAGAGGGCATGTCAAAGTGTGGGCAAAGGGTCTGTTTGTTTCTACGCAGAAGATCAAGGCCTAGCTTGGATACCCAGAAAATGAACTAAGATATGATATGAGGAGGAGCTTCCGGCATCAGCACTCTCTGGAGGACTTGTGCCGGGGGATGATCATCAAAAAGCCTCCATAGGGATCCGGACGATGCTGCGGTTGTGGCTGCATCCAGCCCACCGTCTCCTGGACTTGCCATAAGAATGAGGAGGGAGATGTCTAGGCTGGCCTGTGCATACAGTGAGACAACGAATTTGACCGGATCTGTACTGTTGGAACTCAACCAGGAGTTGGGAGGGGTGCAAGTTGTAGCACTCCAAAATCTCATGACTATAGACTATCTATGGTTAAAAGAACATATGGGATGTGAACAGATCCCAGAAATGGGCTGCTTTAATTTGTCTGATGGTTCAAGTACAGTTGGACAATATCCATCGTATCATAGATAAATTTTCACAAATGCCTAGGGTGCCTAAATGGTTTTCTTGGCTTCACTGGAGATGGATGGTAATTATAGATTTGCTTTGTTTATGTCACCGTATTCCTATTATGTTAATATGTGTGTGCAAATTAGTTAGTAGTTTAAAACCTATACATACTTAAGGTACTCTACAAGAAGATATGTCAAAGAAATAATCAATCCTCCCATGTTTCCTTCATATGCTACATCTATAGCTTTTCTTCTTCCTTCGTAATTACAACCCTTAAATAGAATTCGTGCCTCATATCGAATTTACCGAGTATCGTAATTCCTCCAGGTGGTAAAGATACCTCAAGATAAGTGCTGGGCATAGAAGCCACAGGGCATAAATCTGCAAAGAAGTAAAAAGCTAACCTTTGCAAACAATATGGCTTCTCTCTCACTTACCAACTTTACATTTCCCTGTATGGCCCCGGAAGATGACTGGTTAGCCAGAGACGGGTAAGATTCCTCAAGGGAGGAACAACCTAAGACAGGCACAGTCGCAGGGGGGCCATCAGGTGAGAATTTGGGGATCAACAGAGGTGAGGCTCAGAACCTCACCCCCCCTGCTTTGAGAGAAATCTTCTGCATCCGTGGATGTCTTGCTGCCCTTTTCTAGCCTGGATTAATACTTAGTCCATAGGCACAGAAATCTTCTGCATCCGTGGATGTCTTGCTGCCCTTTTCTAGCCTGGATTAATACTTAGTCCATAGGCACACACTTGATCATCTGATCATCTACATTTGCCTTCTTACAGCACTAAACTATGTTTTCTACCTTTATCTTGCATCTACCTACCACTTCAGCATTTTATTAAAAATAAAAATAATAATAATAATAGGAGAAATGTGGGACCAACATATAAATCAAGTACAAAAATCAAACGAATATTCATATTTGACCTGATTGTTTATAGGTCATATTGCATGA